>NW_015090783.1:8607744-8642431 GCF_001431845.1 Calidris pugnax | reverse complement strand
CGGGCGGGCGGGCGGGGGGGGGTGTGTCTTCTGACGGAGGGTTAGGTGGTAAATGGAAAGTCCAGGTAAGATAATTTATAAATTCCAGTGTTTAATTTAAATTCGCAGTGTGCTTCTGGAGGTACATCTGTGTATCTTCAAATTTGTTATCTTTTAAAGCGAGTAAAATAAATGCATCAAATGCTCAAAATAGGTTTTTTGTGGTTTGTTTTTTTTTTTTCCTTTAAGGAAGGAAATAACATTCAAGAAACTTTGACCAAATAAAAAACCCTGTGCTCCGTGTTCTCCCCAGCCCCGGGTGACCTGGCCGCCCTCGGTGCCGGTCTCGTCTCTCTCCTCCCGCGTTCTTTGGTGCTGCCAAATCCCTGGTCCGGGGTTATTGGGGGTTCCCCCCAGCTCCCGGCCCTTCCCCACCGAGCCCCGGGGCTGTGCGGAGCCGGGAGCCGTGGTCCCAGTCCCAGGCATCGCCCCTCTTGGTGTGGGAGGGAGAAGAGCTGGGCCTCGCTTACAGGTGGAGGTGATGTAACTACATTAAATATAAATAGAAAAACAATGCCCGGGTCTGGTAAAAATAGGTATTTGGATTTAAAAAAAAAAAAAAAAACAATGCCCGGGTCTGGTAAAAATAGGTATTTGGATTTTAAAAAAAAAAAAAAAGGAGAAATTCTATACCTTAATATAATTTTGCTTGAATCTGCAACAAATTAATGGAAGGTTCTCAGTGCCTCTAGAGAGATGCCGGGTGCCTCTAGAATGGCATTTGGAGCCCATTCTGGTTTATTTCTCATAATAGGTTGAATGAATAATCTCCATTTTGTCCATCTCATTTATTCTCTTGAATGGAAAAGAATTTAGGCTGGTGTGTAGTCCTGACTTGGGATTAAAAGTAAGGAACAGCTTGTTACCAGTTGTCTGTGTAATCTTGGGTGGCTCGCTCGGCTCTGCCGGCTCAGTTCCTTCTCCAGTGCAGAGGAATCTGCAGCCTGTTCCTGCCACCTGAAGTTTTGGGGAGCTGCAGAAGGAAGGTGCTGTGTCCACAGCCCAGACTGACCTGTCTCGGTGGAGGGAATGCCTGGGATTCCCACCCTTCAGTTCAATGGTGCTACCTTGAAAAACTTTCTCCCTATTTGACCACATACCCCCTTGCCCTCCAGCTGACACCCCAAACACAGTGCTTGTGCCCACCTCGGTAGGTAGAGAAAGCTTTGGTGGATGCAATGCAAGGAGAGAGGCTCAAAATCTTGAGCTGTGGGCTCAAGCCTGGTCCATCAGTTCTGGTGCAAATGCTGGTGTTCCCACATGTACACATCCCCTGTGAAAAAAATGCTCAGGCCCTGGGTAGGGCTTGCACAATGGAGAAGGTCCCTTCCTTTATTCTCCCTCAGCACAGCAGAAAAATCTATAGTAACAATTAGAAAACAGACAATTTGGAACCCTCGCTCTGCTGTGGTGCAGCCCCGTTGTCTCTGGGATGCCCTTTTACGCTGCCCTTTTCTCCAAATACGATAGAGGAAATCCAAGAGGTAAAAAAACCCTCTCCATCCTTTTGAATCAATGCAGGGAAAGATAAATCAGTGCTTCAGCCTTGTCTTGGCACTAAAGAGCCCTTCTTAATTTTTTTTTTTCCTCCCCTGAGAAAAGGATGTAAAACTGATACTGGTATCTATGAAACAATATCCCTGCCTTGTGTTCTTATTGGAATAGCTTCCAGTTTCTCAGTCTTGCAAAATTTCCAGCACATTAACTTGGCACAAATGATTTATAGTTGATGAGCAATTAAAGTATAATTTTTTACAGCATCTGAGGCTTTGTGACTAGACTACTAAATGATTTCACAAGCTTGCTCTATCACTACAGGGTAGCGGTGGGATGAATTCATGGGAAGAATTTATTCCTCCTTGCAGACCCAGCACCTGCTTTTACTGGAAATTGGAGCATGGCTTCCATTCCCCAGATAATTTTCTCAGCATATCTTTTGTACAGTCTCTTTGGACCTACAAGAGAGCTTTACTCTGATTTTCAGTGACAGTTTACTCTGACATTACAAAGTCCTTCCAAAATACCTGTTCTGTCTGGAAGCTTTGATGTAGAGTGACGCATTACTTCGACCCGTCAAGGTATTTCAAAACTAGCAGCAAACAAAAATAAGGTGGTTTGTTTTTTTTCTTTTCATGTTTGGAAGGGTGGCTCCCAGAGGCAAGCGTGGTGGAGAAAAATCAGATGAAAGTACCGGCTACAAAGAGTCCTCACCTCCAAATTGCTTAAATGTCATTAGATGACATTTAGCTCACCAGCCTTGATTCTGCTCTGGTGGAGGTGGAAAGAGAACCAGAGTAGCTTCATGTAGACACTTCACCTTTCAGGAAAGGACATGACAGGTATTGTTGTCAACCCTGCTTGGTTTGGGAGGAACAAATAGCATGGAAATGAGCAGAAAGAGAAGGGAAAGAAAATAATTAAGAGATGCAGCTTTCACAGCGTAGCTCAGAGCTAGGCTAGGCTGCTCTGCCTGTAAGATCCTTCTGGGATTCCCCTCGATAAAACAAAAAAAATCAGAATGTGCACTGACCAGTATGTGCGACACGATTCTCTTCACTACCACCTAGTGGGAAACTCCTTCATGAACCGAACTCCAGAGCGGCTCCTGCTCTTCTCACCCTCACCCTGATGGTAGAAACTGGGAGTCAGTGAAGGGGGAAGAGCTGGGTGCCTGGGAGGGACGCAGCCCTGTTTCCCCACACAGGAAGAAGAATACAGAGAGAGCACCTATAAATTAAACCCAATATGCCCCATGGCGTTATGACACCTCCTGGCTCTGCGTCCAGGCCGGTTCTTAATGGTTGTTCCACCTTTGCCTCAGTTTCACTGAAACTCCCAAAGCTTAACAAACATGGTCTTTGGAGATTAAGAGTAAAACTGAGCCCTGAAAACAGCAGCAAGAAGAAACTCGGGAAGTTACTCCAGTGTCTCAGTCAAAAGGTAGCCTTTTTTCCCCCTTCCTGGCTCTGAAAGTTTAGGTTGTTCTTCTGATTATACTACTGGAAGTAGGGAAGGAGGCATTAACAAAAATACCCCAGCTTCCTTCTCTGTAAAATCACATTTTTGATTATAATCACATATTTATGGCAGACTACTAAATTAAAACATAACTAGGTAAATATTTGAAATGTTAAAACTACGTATTCAAGTGAGTCCTTTCCCACTGAGATGCTCAGGGTTTGCACAAATAACTGAAAACCGGCTCTGAAAGTTTAGGTTGTTCTTCTGATTGTGCTACTGAAAGTAGGGAAGGAGGCATTAACAAAAAACCCCCAGCTTCCTTCTCTGTAAAATCACATTTTTTATTATAATCACATATTTACAGCAGACTACTAAATTAAAACATAACTAGGTAAATATTTGAAATGTTAAAACTACGTATTCAAGTGAGTCCTTTCCCACTGAGATGCTCAGGGTTTGCACAAATAACTGAAAACCAACTCAATGAAAACAACATATAAATGACAATTATCTCAGATTTTTCACACTCCTGTGTTCCATTTGATTCTAAGCTCCCAATGCACAAATAATAATCGGGTTTGGTACTTGCGTTGCTTTCTTTTCCTCAACCACAGAATAAGGGTGAACATGATAATAACAGTTCTCTTTTCAAGGAGGGAGTGACGTTAATGTCATTCAGGCCAAAAGAGCATTTAGCAGTCTCAGCAGAAAGAACAGTAAAATGGTGAAGAATTATTAAAAGAACCATTTCTATGTGTTTCTTTTGCCAATTGAAATTTTACCACTGCATTCATGGAACAGGCTCCCTCTGGTAGCATTTTATCAGAAATATGTTTCAAGGGTTTTCCTTCTCTGTGTGCTCCTTGAAGCCACATTAGACTGGCTTTATCCCAGCAAATTACTGTATTTTTCATCATGTACACTTAATAACGTAATTCAGCAAATGAAAACATCCAAGGTAAAAACGGTGTTGATACAAGAAGTCAGGCTTTGGGAGCTCCAGCCCTCTGATCATCTTCGTGGCCTCCTCCAGACCCACTCCAACAAATCCATGTCCTTCTGCTTGGCACAAATGATTTATAGTTGATGAGCAATTAAAGTATAATTTTTTACAGCATCTGAGGCTTTGTGACTAGACTACTAAATGATTTCACAAGCTTGCTCTATCACTACAGGGTAGCGGTGGGATGAATTCATGGGAAGAATTTATTCCTCCTTGCAGACCCAGCACCTGCTTTTACTGGAAATTGGAGCATGGCTTCCATTCCCCAGATAATTTTCTCAGCATATCTTTTGTACAGTCTCTTTGGACCTACAAGAGAGCTTTACTCTGATTTTCAGTGACAGTTTACTCTGACATTACAAAGTCCTTCCAAAATACCTGTTCTGTCTGGAAGCTTTGATGTAGAGTGACGCATTACTTCGACCCGTCAAGGTATTTCAAAACTAGCAGCAAACAAAAATAAGGTGGTTTGTTTTTTTTCTTTTCATGTTTGGAAGGGTGGCTCCCAGAGGCAAGCGTGGTGGAGAAAAATCAGATGAAAGTACCGGCTACAAAGAGTCCTCACCTCCAAATTGCTTAAATGTCATTAGATGACATTTAGCTCACCAGCCTTGATTCTGCTCTGGTGGAGGTGGAAAGAGAACCAGAGTAGCTTCATGTAGACACTTCACCTTTCAGGAAAGGACATGACAGGTATTGTTGTCAACCCTGCTTGGTTTGGGAGGAACAAATAGCATGGAAATGAGCAGAAAGAGAAGGGAAAGAAAATAATTAAGAGATGCAGCTTTCACAGCGTAGCTCAGAGCTAGGCTAGGCTGCTCTGCCTGTAAGATCCTTCTGGGATTCCCCTCGATAAAACAAAAAAAATCAGAATGTGCACTGACCAGTATGTGCGACACGATTCTCTTCACTACCACCTAGTGGGAAACTCCTTCATGAACCGAACTCCAGAGCGGCTCCTGCTCTTCTCACCCTCACCCTGATGGTAGAAACTGGGAGTCAGTGAAGGGGGAAGAGCTGGGTGCCTGGGAGGGACGCAGCCCTGTTTCCCCACACAGGAAGAAGAATACAGAGAGAGCACCTATAAATTAAACCCAATATGCCCCATGGCGTTATGACACCTCCTGGCTCTGCGTCCAGGCCAGTTCTTAATGGTTGTTCCACCTTTGCCTCAGTTTCACTGAAACTCCCAAAGCTTAACAAACATGGTCTTTGGAGATTAAGAGTAAAACTGAGCCCTGAAAACAGCAGCAAGAAGAAACTCGGGAAGTTACTCCAGTGTCTCAGTCAAAAGGTAGCCTTTTTTCCCCCTTCCTGGCTCTGAAAGTTTAGGTTGTTCTTCTGATTGTGCTACTGAAAGTAGGGAAGGAGGCATTAACAAAAAACCCCCAGCTTCCTTCTCTGTAAAATCACATTTTTTATTATAATCACATATTTACAGCAGACTACTAAATTAAAACATAACTAGGTAAATATTTGAAATGTTAAAACTACGTATTCAAGTGAGTCCTTTCCCACTGAGATGCTCAGGGTTTCCATAAATAACTGAAATGAAAACTCAATGAAAACAACATATAAATGACAATTATCTCAGATTTTTCACACTCCTGTGTTCCATTTGATTCTAAGCTCCCAATGCACAAATAATAATCGGGTTTGGTACTTGCGTTGCTTTCTTTTCCTCAACCACAGAATAAGGGTGAACGTGATAATAACAGTTCTCTTTTCAAGGAGGGAGTGACGTTAATGTCATTCAGGCCAAAAGAGCATTTAGCAGTCTCAGCAGAAAGAACAGTAAAATGGTGAAGAATTATTAAAAGAACCATTTCTATGTGTTTCTTTTGCCAATTGAAATTTTACCACTGCATTCATGGAACAGGCTCCCTCTGGTAGCATTTTATCAGAAATATGTTTCAAGGGTTTTCCTTCTCTGTGTGCTCCTTGAAGCCACATTAGACTGGCTTTATCCCAGCAAATTACTGTATTTTTCATCATGTACACTTAATAACGTAATTCAGCAAATGAAAACATCCAAGGTAAAAACGGTGTTGATACAAGAAGTCAGGCTTTGGGAGCTCCAGCCCTCTGATCATCTTCGTGGCCTCCTCCAGACCCACTCCAACAAATCCATGTCCTTCTGATGTTGGGAGCTCCAGAGCTGGATGCAGAACTCCAGGAGGGGTCTCACCAGAGCGGAGCAGAGGGGTAGAATCACCCCTCAGAAGTTGCATTTAAGTGTATATAGGACAATGCAAAGTAGTTGAATGTATTTAAATAATCTTTATTAAATTTTCCATTAAAATAAAATAGAAATCAGATTTCTTGTGGCTACTAATTGATATATCTCTCCAAACTGATTTGTTAATGGAACATTGTTCATAAGCCTGCTCTTAAGCTGACCAGTTCAGTGTTGTAAAGCTGCTTATGTCTTGTCAGTGAAGCATTGAATTTAAGGGGTCTCAACCACCATGTTAATTACACCTGCAACTCTGCAGGAAAAAGATACAAAACCCAATACTGCAAACCTAAGAAAACCAAGCAGATATCACTCGGTGTCTTCAAACTGCAAAAATTTCCCCTGTCACAATCAGCAAGTTCAGGTTAGTCAGGGTGACTTGCAAATCAAGTGATGGCCTGGCAGATTGTTGCAATTAAGGAAATCAACATATACTAAGCACTGTTAATGGATGAAAACAGGTATAGCAAAGTCCTTTTCTTTCAAATATTAATCCTCAAGGCAAAATCCCCAGGTACAATTCAGTTACAGGAGAATGCTATCTGGATTATGGCACTCTACAATTTTCTACTGCTAGAATTATAATTTACCTGGTTAAACCTTTGCAGTTTCCACCCTCGGCCTCTGCTATTCTTTTTATCTCACAACTGCATCTTGTGGCACTTGAAATAATCTGAGAAATAGAACATTGCAATCCTTAGTGCCAGGGTATATAAAAGGGTTACTGGTTTAATTCGCAGCGGGAGCCTCCTTCCTGCTTCCCAACCATTCAGTCTGACTGCTAGCAATTTATAACATTTAAGAAACACTGAAAAGCTCACTGGTTTTCCCACATTGAAGAACCTGAAATGCTTAATGGAGTGCTGAACCATTCACTAGCACAGTCTGGCAGGTTACACTGAAGGTAAAGTTGACAGTGTAGAAGTCTATTTCTCATTTTGTTAAGTGTCCAGCCTCCAACAGTTTAAAATGGACAATTCTAATAGACCAAGGGAAAAAACCCTTCAGGATAAAGTGATAGAGAATATTTACCTCCTCTTCAGTATTTGAAGGGTTTCCATATTCAGCTAAGGATTCTCCACATGGCATCCAGTTGTAGCGTTCAGTGAGGTCCTAACGTACAAACAGATGTTTATTTCTGTTTTTATAGACTTCAAAGTTCACTGGTTTCAAGACAGCCTGTTTTACAAGCCTCTGCAGCTGAAGGTCTTCAAGGCAAGCAGAAGCAACAGGACTTCTGGGTGCATAAGGAATCATTGAAGCCACACAATATAGACAGATAATTTGTTGCTATGTTTTCTTCTCTTCACAGTTTCCCTTGACAAATATTGCTGCACTTTGTCGAAACTTAATGGTCTGTGTCCTCATCCCCCCTCAAGCGTACAGCAGGTATATATGCACTCACAGAACATAGATTGGGCAATCTTTTAGACAAGAACAGTGGTAATATTTTCCATCTTACTTTAGATAAAAGAAATCACCACGCCAAACACAGGCAGAAGTAGCAGAGTATGACAGAATCTGCTGTGTCACATATTGCAGGAGGCCCACAATCTCTTGTCTCTGTTTGCAAAAATCCTTGAATTATAAGGATGTATCATGCAAAAACTAAATGTTGTGGTTGGATATTGTAATTACAGTTAACGATTATCGAATTACCGTTATTGGGTAGTATGTCTGTTGGGGGCGGAAGAAGTGGAAATTAGGAAAATAATAATAAAAAATAAAATGCATGGAAACTG
This sequence comes from Calidris pugnax, assembly GCF_001431845.1. NCBI lineage: Eukaryota > Metazoa > Chordata > Aves > Charadriiformes > Scolopacidae > Calidris > Calidris pugnax. The sequence continues at coordinate 8,634,450 of NW_015090783.1, read as the reverse complement.
TATCAAAACATCATTAGGACAATGCCAAAAAAGCTCTTGTTCTTTAAATTCTCTTTCTTAAGAGTATGACAAAAAAAATCTTTAGAAACTAAAGAGGTCTTTTTATGTTAATATTCACATGAAAATTTCTTACATTAAATATTTTTTACACAGACTCCAAATTGTCACTTCTTTTTAGCCACACAAAGAGAGTCTTCTGTACCCATCGGAGCTTTTTTAACTCTCTGCAGCAAGGGGACCTGGTGCTCTGGGTGCAGATGCCACCTGAAACAAAAGAGAACAGTTCAGAGGGGTCCTGGTTGGACGAGTCAGCCCCACAGCCCGACCGCAGCTCGCTGGGCCTGGAGGGAGGAGGGGGTTCAGTCTGCAAAGGAGCTCTGTCCTTCAGCTGCTGACTTAGCACGTTGTGGGCAGGAGCCCGGAGAGCATGGCTAATGGTGCCCACAAAGGGAAAACGGGGGCCAAGGTCACTCTGCAGCATTGTCTGGGGACACTGCTCAGTTTGGGGACAGTCCCACCAGGCTCCTCTTGGCTTAGGCTTGATGGGAGTGTAGAAAGAGAGACAAATAGCTGCCCCCAGGAAACTTCCCTTGAGACAATAGTTTTAGACCCTTTTGTTAATCACACAAGGAATCATTTGCATGAGATGCTTGTGCATCAAGTCCACATGTGCACGTCAAGTTATTCCCTGATTTAGCCACTCAAAGCAGATAGATTCATTCATACATTTTCAGACCAGAAAAGACATCTTCGTGATAAGGACTGCCTAAGAGCTGCCCTCAGTGACTCCAGCTGAGCTAGCAACCACGCTTTAGGAAGTCACCCAACAGGTGGGAGCAGAACCTCAGGGCTGGTATCAACAGGGGCTGGGGGTAGATGATAAATAGTAACCACACGCCTGCCCAGAGCACTTCTGAGAAGAAGGAGGACAATTGATGACAGGGCAGGGACTTTCAGCATGAACCAACACCCAGGGCTATTCTTTATCACGTGCTTGAATCACAAACTGAGTGGGGCAAGCCCTGTAATCCCCCGAATTATGTGGGTACACTGCTCCTGCTCATCAATTAAGCAATAAGCATAGCAAGTTATAATGGCGGTACTGGTATTTGCATATCAAGATACCCAGCAAGCCAGAGCCAGAAGTGAAAAAGTCATTTAACACTTGATGCTCTGCCACAGGAGTCAGTGGGAGCTCCAGAACATCCTGTGAGTCCCACAAACATCCATATAAACCCAGTGCCCCCACTTCTCTGCTGGGGGATTGCACAAAGGCTAGTGAAGCTGCCAATATGGCTTTCTCTAGCCCAAAGCATTGGGCAGGGGCTGAGACTGGCTGAACCTCACCACTGCCCAGAGCTCTGAGCGGGCTCTGCCACCTTCCAACAGCAGCACCTTCTCCTGAACCACACAGAGCCAAACACACCTCTTCCTTTTGGGTATCCCACCTCCTTCCTCCTCTAAAACTAATGGGGCCGCATTTCTCCATCCTCATTTTCCTAGCTTTCCTTTCCACAGCTTGCTTTTCCACGCTGCAGACCTTCCATCCCTTCATTTTACCCTCCTTCTCTCCTCTGCTTCCCTCCCTTTCCCCCTCCCCCTGCTTTCTCTCCCTCTGCACTTTGTGAACTGCTGCGGCAGTGCTGAAGTCCAAAGTTCAGTAACTTGCTAAGCACACAGATAAATATGAACCTTGGAGAATTTACATTGCTCCAATGTAAACAGATAGCCAAGGGTCCCTTTATCAGCACTGGCTCAGGACAGTCGTGGGGGGTCTGAAGTGGCTCAATTTTGTATTTTGGGTTTTTTTTGGGGGGGGCGTAAAGGCGGGAGGCTGCGCTGTGCCCACTCTCCTGACAGTCGGGCGCGTTACCTCGGGAACATGGTGTAGGGAAGCTGGAAGCAGGATAACCCGAATTCCAAATCCAAGAGACACCAGCCTGAAGACCATGGTCTCGAAGCTGAGTCATCTTCAAGTGGAGCTGCTGGGAGCGCTGCTGGAATCGGGGCTAACCAAGGAGACCCTCATCAAGGCGCTGAGCGAGGTGGAACCCTACGTGCTCCAGAGTGAAAGTCAGCGTGCTATCAATGCCCTCCAGACAGAGAAAGGAGAACCCTGTCCCGACATCACCAACCTCCCCAACGGAATGGGGGAGTCCAGGTTATCGGAAGATGAAACCTCCGATGACGGGGAGGAATTTACCCCTCCAATAATGAAGGAGCTGGAAAACTTGAGCCCTGAGGAGGCTGCTCACCAGAAGGCTGTGGTGGAAAGACTATTACAGTAAGGACAGATTTGCTGCTCCTCTTTGCTGCTTTCTTGCACTCTTCCCTCTAAATCTCTTTTTCTTTCCCCTTCCCGCTCAGTGTCTCTGGTATCCACAGTCGATCCAGCTGCACAGAGACAGTCTTCATCCATGCCAGGACTAGCAACCCCAAAACACTCCTTAAATTCTTTATAAATGCTCAGACTTTCCTTTCATCTCACAGAAAATGCATGAAGGGAGCCATGGAGCCCGAATACATATTTGAGGTGGTTATATCATCAGGCTTTAGAACAGTCTGAGGCCTATATAACTTGCATCTCACTGACTGAACGTTGGATTTAAATTTTTAATAGGATTCACAATTTCAGACATCAGGGGAGGAAAAAAAAAAAAAAAGAAAAATAATCTGCTCACTCGTAACTGATGCTATAGTTGCCTGAGGATGTATGGTAAAGTGAAGATGTAATGTTTCCCTTCTATATTTAAGGAGATTAATATTGTTAATTTTACTGGGTTTTGCTATAGAATACTGGTCAAATCAGACCAAGAAAACTTGTTCTTGTCGTTCTTGTGAGTGCAAAGTTCTCCCAACTTCAGTGGGGATTCTTCTTGTAGAAAGAGCACGCTCCAAACACATGCAGAGGTTAAAACCTGGGCAGAACACTCTATTCTACCATCCACCGCGTGGCACAACTACAAAGTATGTGTGCAGCAACAACTACAGGTTTTTATGGCTGCACAAATTCACCTTTGCATAAAAGTGCTTTTGAAATCAAAAGTCAGGAAGAGTTCCCCAAACCAATAAGCCTCATTAGAGACTCAGAGAAACATTCACCAGGATTCCCATTTGGGATTCTTGCTGGGATATAATTCCCATGGGCAACTTAAGAGGTTTATCCAAGCAAGGATTGGTTCCATCCAGCTTCTCCCTCACAACCGAAGCAGAATCTTGCCCATCTGTTTTGGGGGTATTTTGCAATGACAAGCTGATAGAGTACAAAAAGACGCAGCAACATCCTGCACTTAAAATCTTCACTAAGACTGCAATCCACCTAGAGAATTTCTCAGGCTTTTTGATTGCTCCCTTTCATGTGCAAAGGAAATTAACATAAAATGTAGCAACAAGAAGCAAACATCAAATCCCACTACAAAAGGTCAAAGCTAGAAAAACAGCATGAGGAAAGTTAGCATTTACTGTAAATATTTAGGAGAAGAAAACTCCTGGCAGATTGGGAGTTGATGACTCTGCAGTACCCACAAGAGGAAAATTCACTGATCAGCTCTTACCTGGGTGGGAAAACATTCCCAGTAATTCTGTCTTCTTTCTGGCCCAGTATGTCATTTCTTCCCCACTTCCAGTTCTGTCACATCTTTTCGTCTCCTCTGTTCCCTTTACCTCTTTCCCATTCTTTCCACGTTCCCTCCTCTCCTCACTTTTGTCTCTGCTGCTATTCCTCCCATTTTGTTGTCTTCTTGGCTAATTCTCTCTCTCTCTTCCACTCTTTTTCTTCCCCTCATCCTTGTCTCCTTCTCATCTCCCTGAGTCTGCGTACAGGTCTTGGGGTAGTTTGAGCCCAGTGGCACCGGGCGGGCCCTGGCTAGTTACTAATTATCCAATGGCTTTATTATTTCTCTTTTGTCTTATAAATTTATAGATGAAAAGACCCTGATAAGCTTTTTGATCATTAACTTCTGATGGTTTATCAGGTGTATCTCCACAAAGGAAGCCATGGAAGTTGAGGAAGAGCACTCAGCTTTGTCCCATTTTCTGTAATGAATGGGTGAAGCAGGACTGAAGTGCCATCCACTGTGATCTAAGAGCAAACACATGGATGGAGGGAATTCCTTCCTGCCACCCTCACTTCAGCATGAATTCTGGTTTCTGATCCTCCCTGCTTTTCTAGGACCTTGCTGCCAGTCTTTCCTGTGCTTACTACCAGGCTCAGCACAACAATCTTACCTCTCTTGCAAACCTGTGATGTTAATGCTTTCCAATGGAGTGTCTCACATCTCTCTTAAGACAGTCAGTCGAGCAATATTCCCATTTAATAAATAGGAACGGAGGTACAGAGAGGTTCTGTGACCTACCTAAAACCCCAAAGATAGTGTAGAGAGGACCAGGCAAGAACGTGGATCTCCTAAGCCTCATACTGGGTCTCAATTGCAAAGCTTTATTCTGAAATATCAGAGTTTTCTTTCAGTAGTTCCCCATATCACAGGATAGAGCAATTCACTTCTGCTGCTGAGGACAGTATGAGGGGACCAGAAACCTCAGTTTCAGCTAAAGTTTAGGAGTATACTTATGGAGGAATATAATAGATCAAAATTAGTCAAGGTAAAATGAAAGTAATAGGAACTCTGTATTGACCTGCTTCAAAGTTCTGGTCAAAGATTATTAAAAAAAAAGCAACTACGTCAATTCCAAGCATCCGAACCAGTATCAAAGTTTGATAATATGTAAGCAGTTGTTACCTACTAATACACTCTTTTGGTTTTCAAGAACAAACCTTTCTATTAATAGATGCCTAGAGGTAACCTCCTTAAAATAGTATTATAAGTATCGCAAGACAGGGCAGAACAGTCTATGATAGAAATCACTCCCAGTAATAGACAAAAGGAAGGTAGGCAAGAATCTCCATGCCCAGGGATTGCCAGTAAAACTTCAATGCTTGCAAAGCTATTTCAGCATCTACATCAGGATTTCAAATCCAGAAACCAGATGGAGGCAGTTCTGCCTTTAGGCAAAAGCCTCTTTGGGCATTATTAACAATTCCTGGTCTAATACTGCAGACCACATTTTAACAGAGAGATTGACTTGTGGGCAGCTATTAGTGATACAAGAAAGTCTTTGTGGTAACTGCAGCCAGTGCTTAGAAAGAAGCATCAGGGAAGTGTCCATTGCTGGGCTGTCCAGGAGCTGGAAAGGAAAAAAATGACAGCACCAAGAGACCAAGTATGTTCTCACAAGACCACTAAAGATGAAACCACAGTTTAGAAAGCACTAGTGAAACCCGAGTAAAACAGGATGTAGAGAAGATACGCCCACACGACTGGGCACACCTGTGGGCATTGATTAGATTTTGTCCCTGGAAAATGCTAGAGGCAGTTCAGACAAAGGTTTCTGTAGTGAGGAATTAACATCCTTTCATTTTGTCCCCTGATCTGTCTCACTGATCTTCCACAGATTTACAGTTTTAATAATAACATTCTTTCCAGATCACACCACACAGAAAACAAACTGCATCTATGATAAAGAGTAACTACCTCAGTAGGGAGATGGAGCTGTGGGGAGTAATTCCCAGATACTCCCCTGAGCAGCAAGCAAGAGAGAGGCCACCTGGGGGGAAGGGACAGATCATACCACCACAGGTAGAGCAAATGGAGAGAGGTACAGCAACAATTCACCTGTTGGGCAAAGGGTGAAATTCCTTTAGGAAAGAGCGAAATTGAGATAAGCAACAGATTTCCCCTGGAGGCAGGGATAAAAGCATGTTTTCCATGAGGAAAAAAGAAAACAAAGATATGATAACAGTTCAGTCTTTTCCCCCATGTAAGCAGTGTCTTAGAGTGGCTCTAGCTGGGGAATCTGGAGATGAAGCTGCCACACCCCTTTCATTTCCACATATAAGCCAAGATGAGGCAAACCAGGCCAAGTTCAATAGAAAGGAACGCTGCCGGGATGGTCTTACCTTCCCTGCTCTCTGCCTAGCCCGGCTCCAGGCTCTGCACTGACATCAGTGAGGGTTGTCCAGAGGAAAGGGCCAGAGGATGGTCCCGTGCACTTCACAGCTCTGAACCTCTGTTTAAGCAAGGTCTGGTCCAAAGCAGCAATTCAGAACCCTCCTGAGGGAAATGAAGGCTTCTCTTGCCTGGGAATCTGAGGACAGGAAAGAAGGAAAGGAGAGACAGATAAAATGAGGAAGAGGAAGGGAAGGAACAAGGGAAAAAGAAAGAAAAGTCAGGAAGAGTGAAGGAGGGAGAAGGTCCCCTGAATGTTACATCTCCAGCTCTCTGGAATGGGTTTTCTTTAATGCTAACAACTTGATATTTACTTTCCATTTAAATTTGAGATGTTGCTATAAATTATCAACCAGCCTCTTGTTCCCTTTGAGTTTATAACTAACTACCTGGGTTACTTATTGTTCAGGTAACAAAAGGGAGGTGAAAACGCCCTTAAAAAGTGACCTCAGGACTAAGAAAATGGGAAGCTGGCATGGAGAGAGGACCCAGGCCCCCGTGGCCGAGATGAGCCAAGGACAGGGGCTGTGCTCAGACAGCAAGAAGCAACTAACTGACAGCAGGAGAGCAAGACTTCAGAAGAAGGAAGTGAAAACTAACTGTGTGAGAAGAATTTGGTGACAGAGATTAGACCTTGGAGAACAAGAGAGGACTGGGGAGGCAGCTTGCATCTGGGGAGAAACCAGAAAACAGGCTTAGAGATAGAAAAGGAGAGCTTGAGCAAGGCAGACCCATTTACGCAGTTCTGACTCACTGAAGCAATTGAGATTTCAGTGCAACTACAAACAGGAGAACTACGTTTAGGGCGAAATCCTACCCTCCAACAGTCAATCTTACCACAAGTGAAAGAGCAAAGGTTTCAGTTTTTGACATCTTAGTCAATGGTGAAGGCTCTGCAGGTGGAACTATATGCTTGGGCAATGGTTCAGGCGAGGGTTCAGCTGACCAACTGCCATCACCTGCACCGTGATGTAGCCTTGAGCCTAAAGGAATGGCTGCATTGATATTACAGCCTGTGCTTTGGCAACATACAGAGCAGCCAGGCTTTCATACAACTGGCCTATGAAATCACACTGTACTGAGATTCCCCTGCTCTGTTTTGGCTCACGAAGCTCCCTGCTTTGTCTCAAAAGGCGACAGGAAAAACCACAGGGCTTTAACCACTGTGAGAAGAGACTCACAGATACTTCCTGCTTTATTGCCATCCCAAAGGAGTGAGGATCTTGACAGGGGAGACCAGCGACTCATGATTGCAGTGCTTGAAGGCAATTAACACGTAACAGAGGTTTCAATCAGTGGTAACACAGTCCTGCCTCATCCCATCTGAGTCAAAACTCAAATTTAAGAGACCAGAGGTTCCAAGTTGGAGCCTTTTCTCCTTTACATAGGGACTTGTATAACAAATCCAGGGCGCAGGTGCTGGCTAGGCTATCACAAATGCAAAGGGAGCAGATTGGTCCTTGGTTCAGACAGCAGAAAAAAGAGGGGAAAAAAATTGAGGAAAAAAAAGCTTTTGTAAGTTCGGCCCAATGTCAGGCTTTTGGAAGACAAAGATGGTTAAGGGGAAAAAGCTAGAAAATACAAGCATCTATCCTATGCTAAGAAAGCAGGCTCTTCAGAAAGCTGTAACTGACAGTGCTTCTGTCACATTTTAACTGCAGTGGAGCTTGCTCCTTGGACTATCCAGCCACCGGAGAGAGGCTGCCGGGGAACAGAGATAAGGGTGTTTGTACTGAGAGAACAGGTGTGGACTTTGTCCTCCTTATCACGCCACAGCCTCTGGCAACCTCCTGAGTCAACAAGGCAATGAACAGTACAGTTGTTGCCTGTTGCTCAGACCTGTGTTCTTGGGACAGGTTCTGCACAATACGAGCTAGCTTTTTTCCCCCCACTGCTCCTTTGATGCTGGTGTTGGACGTGACACCAGTGTATTTCTACAGCACGCAAACCATTTCCACGAGACACTTGACATAGAAAATGCAGAAGGATGCTTTGTTAAAACTGAGCCAAAGGTTTTTCTGTAGAGAGGCTCCTGCGCTGCCTGGATCTAGACTGCCTGGTTTCACATCTTTCTATTTCTACTGTGATTTTCAGCTCTGGTGAAGTCAACACACACGAAAAAAGACAGTCATGTTTTTTCTATTTCCCCTAGGAAGCTTCATGGATATTCTAGTAGGAGATCCTAAAAATCAGAGATTCACATTCATTATGAAATCCTGAATCAGATTAGCTTCTCGTGTTTTCCAAGTAGATCTCAAATAGGTCTATTCCCTCAGCTGTTACCCCAAAGGAGGGTGGCGACGGGAGGAATTAGTGGTTTGCCTGTTGTTCCATATTGCATCTAGATGCTTGAGTGGATCTAGATGTGAATCAGTGTGTTCGAATAACACGTAGCAGACGTGCAAGAACATAATCCTGGGTGGCTGGGTGTATACATGTGCATGCATAGCTGTCACGTCACAGGATGATGAAAACTTGTTTTCATTTCTTGCATTACTGCAAAGCAACCCAACCTGGACCAGAATCAGGGCATGAGCTGTGTTCAGTCTGATATCACAATGAATGTCTTAGAAAATTAAGTACATCTACCCCAAACACGTATGCCTTAAAGAAAGGGGGACAGAGAAAAACATCTATGTAGGGAAAGGGAAGAGAGATGTCGATTCTGAAAAAACAGATCTGTAGTCATGAAACATCCATTTCTGAATACAGAAATGCAACACCACTTCTCTCCTCGTACCATTTCTCACTAGCAGCAAAAATGCTTTACATTCGCATTACTTTCCAGCAGAAAGGTCCATTCCCTGTTCACGTCACTGGTCAGCACTTTCTATCATTTACATATGACAACTGCCAGGATAGAACAGGCCAAAACCTGTATCCAAATGAGCACAGACAGCAAAGACCACGGCCATGTATTGGGAAATTTCCTTGATAACCAGAGTCCCATTCTATGGGGAGATAAAAGTGCCTACAGAGAACAGTTTAAAGGAAGCTAGTGCTCCATCCTTTGCTTAAGGATGACTTAATTTCTAACACCATGCAGTTTTTACCCTGAATGCAGAGTCAAGACTGAACAAGGTACCACACTGAGGAGCAGCTTTCCCTTATGCAGTCAGTTAACACTCTGGCCTCACCATACAGAATGGGATGACTGACGTGCAAGGTGCACCTCAGGAGGTCCTAGTGTGCTTCCTTGGAATCCAGGTCTGCTGAGTGCAGGTGTTAAGTCTCTCTCTCTCTCCTGAGAAGTATTTTCTGTTGCTTCCAGAGAGGATCCCTGGCGAGTAGCAAAGATGGTGAAATCCTACCTCCAGCAGCACAACATCCCTCAGCGTGAGGTGGTGGACACTACTGGTCTAAACCAATCTCACCTCTCACAACACCTCAACAAGGGCACTCCCATGAAGACCCAAAAAAGGGCAGCCCTCTACACCTGGTATGTCCGCAAGCAGCGAGAGGTGGCCCAGCGTAAGTATAGCAACAACTGCTCTCCTATCTCAAAAGCCCTCTGCTCTTCCTTGCTAGTCCTTACTCCCTATGTTTACCAAGGAAAAATGGAAGGAAAAGCCACTTTTAGCAGGAATCTTAGAGAAGTCTAAGTCAGCATTGAGTGGTGAGGTGAACCAAACAGTACATGGAAAAACACTGCCTCGTGAAGCAGCCTGCAGTCACCCACCCTGCCCTCCATTTGGCTGAAAAGAAGCAAAATAATACTCCCCATTTGCAATTAGAGTTCAATACCCATCCTCAGACTAAAGCAGTGTACTGGACAGATGACAGAATCTCTGCCCAAGAACTATACTTTTGCAGTTTCAACCAAAGCAACAGTTCCTCTAGCTGCAGAAAGCAGCAGGCTGCTGTGCTCACTGCAAAAAACCACTGTGGCTAACACTTCATGTGAAAAACCCCTGTGGGCTGTCACCTCACGCCCTCTAAGCCCCTTTGTTACAGGCCCCCCCTGGGAACCCGTCCCTGCAGCGTGCATGTCTGCATTCATCAGCCTGTCTAGAATCTCTTTTACTTAACTTTGTATTGGTGGGTTGCAAGTAAAATGAGACATTTGGCCTTTGGATGTTTTTGGAAAGCAGGACTCCAGTCATGCTGACTCTAAACTCAGCTGCATTTGCTTTCACTACTCCAAGGTGGGAGCATAGGTGTAACGCACGCAAGAGAAAGGACAGGTAAATATGGTCCTGCTAGGGACACCTTCCCAGTTTTTGCAGATTATGGCACTTTATTTCCAACCCATTTAGATCAACCCTCCGTCTTGTATGAGATATTCTCCAAGGGTAAGCTGCATTGGGCCTGCTGGGCACTCACATAGACGGAACTATTGGAAATGCTTCCAGAAAGCAAATTCCCTTGCCTCCTTGTGCCTGCAGAATTCACACACGCTGGCCAGGGTATCCTGACAGAGGAGCCCATGGGAGATGACCTGCCCACCAAGAAAGGAAGAAGAAACCGCTTTAAGTGGGGTCCTGCCTCACAACAGATCCTGTTCCAAGCCTATGAGAGACAGAAAAACCCCAGCAAAGAAGAGAGAGAGGCACTGGTGGAAGAGTGCAACAGGTAAAGATGGGTGTCTGGCTTTGAAGAAGAGGGGCACAGCAGAGCCCCTCTGCGTTCTTGGTGTTTGTTAGTGCCTATGAGAGGCAGGCTAATGGGACAGCAGTGGATGTCACCACTGATACCAGCCACGTTTGAATGAAATGCCACAAACAAGCATTCGCTGTTCACAAAAGATCAGTAATGCTTCACATCTTGCTATACCTGGCAGGACCCTTCCACACAATGTGCCAGATCATGGCCACTTACTCTGTCTCTCTGACTATAGCTGGCTCAGAAAGGTTCTTCTTGTGCTTTCCCTCAACAGAGCGGAGTGTATTCAGAGAGGTGTTTCCCCATCTCAGGCCCAGGGACTGGGCTCAAACCTGGTGACAGAGGTCAGGGTTTACAACTGGTTTGCCAATCGCAGGAAGGAGGAGGCCTTCCGGCACAAGCTGGCCATGGACACCTTCAGTGGACCACAGCCCACCTCTGCTCCTCCTCTAACTCCTCACAACTCTTCCTCCCTCCAGCCACCATCTGCTCTCTCACCCAACAAAGTTCATGGTAAGAAACAACTAGAGGGAGATCCAAAAGAGACACCAGTGAACCTACCCAAACTTAGTCGCCAAAACTATCTCCCAAGTCCATCCCTTTAGGAGGTGAATCTACAGATAGAAAAAGCAGGCTGGGTACAAGGGAAGAGCATCGGTGACAAAGAGACCATGTCTCTGAGTGAGGAGAGGGGCTGGAATAGCAGGGGTGACCAAGTTCACTAACAGCTTTCAGCCAAATATCCTCAGTCACTCTTTGCCATCCTGCACTCCCTCACGCTGGCAGGCAGTAATCCCCTTTCAAGGAGTCATCCACTGCCTCCCATCCTTTCACTCATGCTTGTACTGTTTCCAGTCCATATCAGCACCATCAGACTCTGTGACTGAGTTTTCAGACATCAGGAAAGGTCTCCATCCAAAAAGAGCAGAGCTTTTTCACCTTCACAGGCCAGAGCTGGTAATTGCTCTCACTCCGGGAAGAGATGATCTCACTGAGACTCTCTCCTCTCTATACCCACCTCCAGAGGGGTGGTCTCTAGTGAACCCTGCTTGCTCCCTGCAGCACACACAGCCTCCTCAGTCAGTACTCAAGGAAGCAGTTGTGCCAAGTTACAGAGGAAAGCCAGGGCAGGGTGGTGAGAATGCCTGTTCTCCTGGTTCCCCTACTACCCGCCTTGTCTCTGCCTCGAACATCTAAAGGCATGCACCTGCAAAGGAAACAGAATTTAGCACTTGCCAAAGTTTCTCAGTTTTGACAACCAGTTTCCTGTTGTGATGCAGGAGTGAGGTACAACCAGCAGCCAGCCAGCGAGGCAGAGTCCTCCAGCAGCAGCCACCACGGGAACAGCTCCATGGTGACCACCCAAACCATCCTGCATCAGGTTTCTCCCCCTGGACTGGAGCCCAGCCAGAACCTACTGAGCACAGACACTAAGCTGGTAAGTGATGTATACTTAAGTTCTGGTGAGTGGAGGAAGTCTGATCCTCTGCCTGTGGTCACAATAAGGACTATTCAAAAGTAGTTTTTCCTAGAATACTCTTAACCCTACCTTCTTAAGAGATATTACATAGTCCCTTTGCACTGACCATGTAACACAAGATCTCCTAGATACCTGTGCCCTCTAGACTGCTGGTCAGGGTATAGATATTTCCTTACAGTCAGTCAAAACAATCTATTCTGAAAAAACAGAGCTCGAGGTATGACATAGTCGCCTTCCCAGGAAACTCCGTTCTCTCCTCCTTTCCCCAGTGAGATTCTTGCCATCTCATCTCCAACTCTCAGTTGAACTCTACACATCTCAAGACAGTTGATAAGACACCAGTGGGATTCACAGAACAGAGGCCTGTACTTACATCTACCTTAGCTGTAAAAACACAACCCAACAGCCTGTGTGCAGCACATACCATTGAGACATTCACTGGATATCTCGACTGTAGAGGTCTGCCTTCTCAAAGCAAATTTCCTTTTGAGATTTGACTACACTTTTCCCCACATAATTAGCAATGAAGCACAAGAACTACACGACCGATCCTTTTCAGTGTGCACATGTGCCCTTGCTTACAGGGAAACAGTTGGCAGAAGTTTTCGTTAGTGCATACTGCCCTGAGGCAAAGTTAAGTTCACTATAAATGAGTACAATTTAGATCTCATCAGTCACTCACTTTGCTGGCTTTCTGGTCTCCTCCTGAAGAAAAGAAGTCTTTCATGAGGTGCTGAAAATCTTGTACAGCTCTCTTCCAAAATTGATAAAGATGATCTGTCCCACTGTTTAACCTGTCGCTGCTTACTCTTACTAAAGATTCCTTACAGCTTTCTCAAAGCAAATTTCCTTTTGAGATTTGACTACACTTTTCCCCACATAATTAGCAATGAAGCACAAGAACTACACGACCGATCCTTTTCAGTGTGCACATGTGCCCTTGCTTACAGGGAAACAGTTGGCAGAAGTTTTCGTTAGTGCATACTGCCCTGAGGCAAAGTTAAGTTCACTATAAATGAGTACAATTTAGATCTCATCAGTCACTCACTTTGCTGGCTTTCTGGTCTCCTCCTGAAGAAAAGAAGTCTTTCATGAGGTGCTGAAAATCTTGTACAGCTCTCTTCCAAAATTGATAAAGATGATCTGTCCCACTGTTTAACCTGTCGCTGCTTACTCTTACTAAAGATTCCTTACAGCTTTTTGTCTGAGGGGAGAAAAAAAAAAAAAAGTATAATAAAAAGTACTGAACTTTCTCTATCAGCCAAATTATTAGAACGTCGTTTTGATTTTGTACAGTACTTCAACTACAGGTCTCCAGAGGGCCTTGCAAACTCAAAACCCCATTAGAGCACAGACATAGGTTACGTGGTTTATTTTAGAGGCTGAGAAAACAGTCAAGTAATTAAATTTCTCAATGACTCAAGGACAGATTGAATCAGCAAGACACCCAAGCAGAGAACAGTCCTGTTCCATCGAACAGGTAGGTTTCCTCTCTAACAGCAGGGAACCGCTGGTAATGCGGCCTGAAGAACACAACACATGAGAAAAGGGCCTAAGGAAACTTTTCAGCAACTCCTTTAAAATCTCAATCCGAAAACTCAGTGGCCACTAAAAGACACTTTCTAAGAGAAAGGGAAGTTATAGGCATTTCTCAGAGGAAAAGGTGAACAAGAAAAGAGGAACTCCTGAATTCTGTGCTGAACTCTGCAGCTGAAGTTACTATGTAAAATTACCTGAGCTCTTAATTTCTCTGAGCACCTCCTTCTACCCTGTGAAGCTGTAAAACAGAAGATAAACTTTCCCTACAGAGAATGCAACGGGTCTAATCTCATTCTTGTTTGGAAAACCCTTATGATTTCTTAAAGGATTTACTCTTAATGTTTCAGCAAGTGAAGTGTTTCTAGAGAGCAGATGGTCAGAGCAGGCAGGAAGAGGGAGAAAAACATTTATTACAGCTTTGGTACTCGCCATACTCAACCTTCTGCAGATGGCATTTTCACAGTCCTCTTTTCACACAGGTCTCAGCTCCTGGAGGAACTCTCCCTCCTGTCAGCACCCTGACTGCCCTGCACAGCCTAGAGCAAAATCCACATGCACTGAGCCAGCAAACTCAGAACCTTATCATGGCATCACTGCCAGGCGTAATGGCAATCGGAGCCGGTGAGACCTCATCCCTAGGACCAGCCTTCACCAACACAGGTGGCTCCACCCTGGTGATAGGTGAGTAGTGTTCTGTAATGACTCTGCTTATCAGGGTTCAGATAAAGAGCTGCCTGTGTTAGAATTACCCTGCCTCATTTTCTGAGACAAAAGTACCAAGTGGGCAGTGATATGAACCCAGGGAAACTGTCACAAACACTAAGGAACTTCAACAACACTACTTACAAGTACCAATGGAATTAAGGGACAATGTTCCTTATTCATCTTAGAATTAAGTTACACACAAACCCACATTTTAAGACCAAGGGACTTCTGCAATCTATTCCTATGCCAATGTTTTGGTTTGCTGTTCTGCATCTTCCTAATTATAAATGTAACACTTCCTTAAAACTATGAAAATTGAAACATATTCATAGTGCTTGAAAGACAAAACATCCTGTTCCATTTCCTGCAAAGGGCAGCATATGCCTTGGGAACCCACAGCAGTAATTACTATTTTTTAAAATATTTTTTGACTTCTGGACTTGTATGAGATTTCTTTTCATTCCAAGACTAGTCTACTGCCAAACCGCATCTCATTAGATATAGGAAAATAAAATGTATACTTTACTCTTACACCTTCTTCCCAGGAAGAGGCCTTATGTTGTTCCATGGTGACAGATGTGAATTAATTTCTACTTCCTCATTTATACCCAAGATTATGATATGGTTCTATTTTTGTGCAAACAAAAAAATGGAGATTTCCACACAGTGGGAGTCTCCCAGTGCTGGAGAGACTTACTGATTTACAGGAACGGGGTCTAGCCAGTTGTGGGAAATGGGCAGTAATGTGTGAAACCTTCTACCTCTTTCTCACTGGTCCACAATTCCATAATTTGGCAGCCCAAGGAAAATTTCATTCCACATGGCTGAACAGCTACAGCACAGTTCTCTCTGTTGCCAACAGCTTCATAAAAGAAGAATAAAATGAACTGGACATGAGATGATGCTCTGAGTTTACTTCTGAGCAAGGTCTCCCCAGTGGAAGTCTATATGAGGTTATCACTAAACTGGAAAGTGACCTATAATGGTCACACGTGGTACCTATACTGGTACACAAGGATGTACACAGGAACAAACACTGGAAGTCAGAGGTGGTTTTATGGTACCTGTTTGCATGGCACATTTTGCACACTCACTTCATTTTCACAGGCACGAAATCTACTCGTAATCACAAGTAATAAAGAGAACACCTGAGAAGTAGGATCTGAAATCACCCTGCGACAACAGGCCTGCCACAATGACTATTTTGGATGCCCCTATTGCAGAGCAGCCACGTTCCTGCCATAGTGTGTGACGCTACTGTCATCAGTCCTTGTTTTTCAGGCCTGGCCTCAACCCAGCCCCAGAGCGTCCCGGTAATAAACAGCATGGGGAGCAGCCTCACTACCCTGCAGCCGGTCCAGTTCTCCCAGCAACTGCACCCATCCTACCAGCAGCCCCTCATGCAGCAGGTCCAGAGCCACATCAACCAGAGCCCCTTCATGGCTACCATGGCCCAGATACAGAACCCTCACGGTAAGAACGTGCAATCATTTTGTTAAGCAAACCAAAAAATAAAGACTCTGCTCTGGAGCATTTGCTGGGTCCTTGGGCTTGTAGCACTCTATTTTCCTCTGCTATTATTGTGGCTTTAATTATGAAATTATTTTCCTCTTGCATTCCTCTCCCTGTCCCTCCACTCCCACTGTTTCAGAGACAGACAGCAGGTCCACGAGCGTGAGGAGACCAACTCAGCCAAAATAGTCTCATGCAGAGCTCCAGCATCCACATGATCTTGTTTTCTTTCATGCACAGCTCTCTACGGCCCCAAGTCTGAAGTGGCCCAATACACACATACAGGCCTCTTACCACAAACCATGGTGATAACAGATACAGCCAATCTCAGCGCCCTGACTAACCTGACACCAACCAAACAGGTAACAGCCTTTAGCACGTGCCTTTGTTCCCCAACCTTAGATCTGCACCAGTCTGCAGGTAGCTCCTTGCTTGTCAAAAGAGTTTTTGGGTGTGTGGTCTCTGCCATCCCAGCAGGATGATCTTTCCTGTCCCCTCACCTTGCTGGTACCTCACCTTGCTGGTACCAGCTGCAGTACTGGAGGCATTAGAGCAAGCTCTTCACTGCGTCATCAAGGAGGATTTAATCTCCTTGGAAACAGCACCTGCTTGCTCTTCTCTCAGGCCTGTTAGAAGGGATGCAGAAACCAGGCACTGTTAACTTTCTGTTCTCTAGGCATTCACACCTGACTCAGAGACTCACACGGAGTCTGGGATGCATACACCAGTGTCACAGGCGCCAACGATACATTTACAGAACCAAGACACAACCATCCAGCACCTTCAGCCAGGCCCTCGCCTCACCTCCAGCCCTGCCGGTAAGAGCTGCAGCCACCATGATCTTAAACCACGTATTGCCATGTCTCTTGTCAACACTGTAAAACCCAGACAGAAAATGGTGCCTCCAAGAGGGCTCTACCAGTGTCTGGGGGGTGTGAAAAGCTGGTACAAGGAAAAGACTCAGGAGACAGTCTGTGCAGGCTGTGTAAGGCCAGACTGTGGAAATGGGACCCTTTTTCAGAATCTGGAGAGGAAAGTAACCTTAAAAATACTGACAAAAGTCATAGCCAATCCTGCAGGCCGTTTTCAGGGCTAAAAAGCCCAAGAGTCCCTCATGAAGACTCCAGTTGGATCTTTCTGACTTTAAGGAAGAACTAGGATACTAACAATCAACTAGAATTAGTTCTGTTTTACCTCAAACCAGGACAAATCTGAACTCCCTGACCCTGTCAATACTTTCAGGCTAGCTTTCTGCTTGAGGTGGGTATATAATGGCACACAGAATAGAAAAATGAGTTAAGTCTGTATGCCAGGAGGTTTTAGTCAGGCTGGAGACATAAATGTCTGCACATGTGATAAAGGGACTGCAAGTGAGAATTTGTACTTAACTTCTGCCTGTGCCTTTGACAGTGTCCTCCAGCAGCCTGGTGCTGTACCAGAACTCTGACTCCACCAACAGCCACAGCCAACTGCTGCCATCCACTCACAATGTCATCGAGACCTTCATCTCCACACAGATGGCATCCTCTACTCAGTAACCAAGACAGCTGGCTCAAGGGTGACTGCCATGACCAACCTGACAGGTCCAACTCCAACTGGGTTTGCCATCACCATCACCACTGCCTGCCATGGGAAGGGAAGGCTCCTGTGCTCAGCTGACCTCCAGCCCCTACTGCCTCATACAAATCCCTTACTCAGCTCATGAGAGAAGATGTCTCGGGCTCAAGAGAGAAGCCATGGAAAGATGATGTTGGCACTGCTAAAATCCACTGCCCCCAAAAAACCAAGCTAACCCAAACCCCACAAGCCAGTCTAGAATGACCAGACATCCTTTTGTGGCTGCCTAAGAAGGAATCCCATCAAGAGAAGGATTTGAATACAATACAGAAAAAATGCCAGGGCGTGGATGAGACTTTCTTTCTGCTCAGCCTTCATCAGGCTGGGCCTGTACAAACCAGACTAAGCCATGCAGGAAAGAGCAAAGCCAAGCTCAGCCAAAGAAGGGGCACCAACATTCAAACACTCACCTCCTTTGCTGTAAAGAAGCATCAGTGGGAACTATAAGAAATAACAGTAACTTGGAGGCAAGAGTGAGAGAACCTGGCTCCCAATTGCAATGAAATTCACCATTAAATAGATTCAGGAGTGGCTTGGCACAAACCTGTCAGTATGGGATCACTGACTACAAGCTACAAACCCTCTAATTTACTACAAAAGTACCAAACATTCTCAGTTAAAAATGACCTGCTCTAAAATCATGCTATCCTAGTGGAAATGGCTTGGTTATTTTTGATATAGCTCTGCTTTGTTTTAAATGCAGAAATTAAAGTTTAACAGCAGCAAGGAGATTGCAGTTCCCTGTATTAATCATGTGTCTTGCTGAATGAGTTGGGGGATGGCATTTTCCACAGGTCCCTGACCCCACACAACACCTGGGAAGTTCCTGTGCTCCACAAAGAACATCCTCCAGTTGGTCTCTATAAAGATGTCAGCTTGGACTCATTTTACAGAACACAGTTCATTCTCAGCTTCCCCGTAGGCGAGATGCTGTAGTTCTTGATACGCAAATAGTTGCCCTGGGGTCTAAGAGTCTTACTTGCACTAAGTGAAGGTTTTTAGCCCTAAGGATCTACTTACATAATTCCTCTTCTAATTATTCCTCTCTTCTCTATTTACTCTCAACCTCCACATCACTGATATGTCACTAACCAGACATGAAAAAAGCCCTAATTAACATGGTTTTGTCACTGTGACCAAAAAAGTGACAGAGCTATTCTTTCAACTGTGAAACAGACAAAAACCCTTGAGACTAGAAAGTGCAAAAGACTCTTAAAAGGTTAAGATACGAGGGAGAATTGAAAAAGCCCAACAGCAAACTCTTCAGTTATCATATGTGGAAATTTCAAAATTGCAGATGTCCATTACAGTTTGCATTGATATGATCTTCCTCTAGATACTATCAACCATCAGAGACTAATTTCAGTAACTAGATTCTCTTGAGGGATTTTATCCTAGAATCGTTTCCTAACCTACCATGTCCATCATTTGCAAATACATGTAGCTTCCAGTTAGCATAAAAATAATCATCATAAAACAAATCAAAAGACAATTTTTAGACCACTATGCATTTGAAACCCCAGGTGCTAGTGTCAGTGTACTGGCCATATGCAAGACAAGTAATTTCTGCTGGCGCATTCAGTTAGATTACAAGCCAATTTTCTACTTAGCCTTTCCATTTTTGGATGGCAACTGTGTTTTCTTGATTAAAAAACAGCAAGGATCTTACAGTAGGAAAGAAAACATCTTGGATTTTCCCACGCTCAGAGAGCAACAGTTCACTATTTTGGTTTCTCTGATCTGGCTTTTTGGTCTCCTGAATAGGGCAGATGAGTTAGAGCTACTGAAACCCAACAATCTTAAAAACAGAAGAAGAGTATTTATCCAATAACAGGTCATTTCCTGAAATACTGGAGGGAAAGTATAAACGGACTAAGAGCCATACTGAAAACTACCAAAACCCACTGTATTTCAGAGACAAAAGTCATAATCAACCAAGATAAGGACTGAAACACGGAGTCTTTCAATTTAGACTTGAGTCCTTCCTGTAGCAATTTTGTAGCATTGATCACCAAGCAACTAAAGAGCCACCTTCAGCCACCTTTATCTCTGCTGGGGGAGCCATCCGAATGCAGCAAGAAAGCCACTGTTGTACAAAACCTCCCAAATTAAATAAGACAAATAGTATAGTAGAATTTAATAACAAATGCCATAAAAAACCCAAACAAACCTATACATGAAAAGAAATTTCAAAGGACATAACTTGAACAGAACTACCAGTTTATAACAACTCTGAAAAAAGCTCACTGCACACGGTTTATATGCAGGGGCCCTGGAGAGGTGCAGATTACAGAGGGATTAGTAACATGGCAGGTTTCAGCAGTGGATTTTTATGATGATCACAGGAATTAAAAAAAAATAAGGGGGCCCTGATATCTGACAGGATGCTTTAGATAAATGAGTCTCCCACAGGCTGGAGCTATTCTTAGTAGGCATCTAGGAGGAGGCAAAGAGAAAAAGGAGTTGATCACCTGTTGCCATGTAAACCAAACTCAATTCATCATATACTTTCTCCAGGACACAAGATTTGTTTCATGATGTGAAGGAACAGAGCAGGAGGGATGCAGCTATGATTATATCCCTCTGTCATGCAAATCTCTGCACAGTTTTTAATCCTTTTACCCTAGGTCTGCATAAGCAGCAGCACAGATAACTGCTGTGCTAGGAGAACATTGTTCCCTTCCCCAAGGGACGCCAACAACATAGGGAGTCACTTAATTAGACTCTCAGGCCACTGAGCTTTTAGAACAGAAGCTTCGCCAATTATTTTTCCCTCATCTGCAGCAACTCTTTTTGTTATTTTTTTTCAGCATCCTTCATCCATCATAATCACCTGCCGTTTTGCAGAGCAAAATCTTCATTCTCTTTTTTTCTTCTTCTTTTTCTTCTTCACGACTCTTGGCAACACTGAGTTCTCTGTATGATTGCCGTTCTGTTTCTCAGGCTTTCCATTTGCAGACACCAACTGTGACAAATCTTTGCTGATCTGGTCACACTCTGCTGGGTCTATTATTTTCTCTTGAATATTTTTCTCTTCCCTAACTTTCTTTTTCTTCTTTTTTTTCTGGCCGTGCTCTACAGAACCCTGACTCTGATCCTGGCTGGAATCCTGGGACAGTGTGGGAAAAGCACTTTGCTTCAGAATGTCTGTGGCTGACACAGCAGCCTCTTGGTACCTTTGCCATTCTTGGTCACTGTCTGAGTCACTGGAAAGGTAACAAAAGGGAAGTAAGTTACACTTTTGCCTTGAATTCCCCCAAAGCACAAATGGCAGAGCAATCTTAGATGAGAACACCCAACAAACACCCAGTGGCTCCAAGACCCTAATACCTACAGTTAGCATTCAACCAGTTTGAAGGCTGAGGTGTTCTTTACACATACTAGGAGAGGAAAGAACACCTCCCACAAACATTTCTAGTTCCCCAGCACTATAAAACAAACAAACCAACCAACCCTGCTTTAGTCAATTATAGAAGTCATAAATACACACTTCTCAAGCTCTTCACCTTCCTATTCCCCTGCGGGAGTCCCAGCTGCCCCTGAAATGTGGGATGGAATAGTAGTTGAGGAGCAAAGCAGCTGACAACACCCCACCTGGAGCTAGACGGCCGCCTCCGCCTTGCTGCAGGGCCAGGCTCCGACTTCCCACAGTCTCCCGGGACAGAGGAGGAGAAGAGGCGAAACCCTAAAATAGGTAAAAAGGAATTTTAGCTGTGATATAAAACAGGGGTGAAAGCAATAAACAGTAATCTCCCTGGGAAGCCCCACTGCTGTGACTGTATTGCTGCAGTGCTTGACAGCAACTACTGGGGACCGAGAGGACCTAAGGCACAGAGATCACAGCTTCAAAGAGCCTTCACAGATACTAACAGAAATTCTTCTACTGCAAATGCTTTGCCAGTTGTACACCCACCTGACTACGGACAGGATCCACCCTACTTGTCATTATTTAACTGACAATGTCACAAAACAGCCACAATGGCTGTGACGAGAACTCACCGTCATCTCCAGAGTCAGAGTGTTGGGCAGAAGTTTGTGAAGGTCCTGATGAGTCCTTCGAGACAGTAATAAAACTAAAGAGAAAAACCCAGTCAGATCTTAGACAGGTTTGTGCAAACTGAGGTAAAGCTGGGCATTTCTAGAAAACAAGACTATAGGAAGATGTTACATAGCTTCTCACCTTTTTGTTAGTGAAGCTGTCTCACCTCCCTGCCTTCAGAGCCGACCATGCCTTCTCCCCTTGGCAACGCATGCCACAAGAACAGCTTAAAAGAAGCCTTTCTAAAGCCAGCTCTAAACACCAGGAATTCTAGTTCTCCAGGCCCATATTTACACAATAAATAAAGACAGAGGCAGCTCAGAGGCATACTGCCAGCACAACCCTGAATCAGGTATTGGTTTAGGTTGTAAGAATAAATGAAAGATTCTCGTGCTTGGCCTTTAAACAATGAAAGTGCTAAGGCACCCAAATTCTACTTTGTTCTCCCCACAATTCATTCATACCACAGAGGCAAATGGAGACAGGCAGAGCTGTTAAGGGAGTCTTTAATAGAGGAGCACAGCACGTGGGCCAGGTTAGCTCACAGAATACTGGAAGTTTGTATTAAATGCAGGAATGAAGGAGACAAGAAGAAAAACAACTTCTCCTCCATATCCAGGTTGCACTCTGATCTTTAATTTCCTCAGCACAAAAAAGCATCAATGCACTTGACCCATAGAACAAACTTTTTTAGTATTGCTTGCCAATACCCGTCCAGCATTGCTCCCAGTTTCTTCGCAACATGTGCTCTGAACTCTGGTGTCGTCTGTAGCTCATTTCCATCCTCATCATGACTGTTCACCTCACGCCTGTTTAAAATAAGAATAATGATTACCTCTTTCAAGGCCAATAACATCTGGTACTCTTGCCCAAACAGGAGATATGGGACTGTAAAATCTCCTACCCTCTAGAGATCAATTCACACTTGCTAGGAAAGACTGCTAAGAAGCTGGAAAATAGCTCTGTAGTAACAATTCAGTTCCCAAGACAGAAATAAACATTATTTAGTACTTGGATGATTTTTCTCATTGAAACAGCCTACAAAAGCAAATAATGTCAGGGCATCCCTTGCCTTGCATATAGTTCCTGTGCACATTGCCACAATTAATGCAAAACCTGTCCCAGGAGAGAGGATTTTATTAAATTGCCTGGCTGACAGCCTTTGAAATCAAGCCTACAAAATGCTGCAAAACTTAGATAGGCCAGCACCACCTCCATTGCAAGGCTCCTAACCCAGGTGTTGCTTTCCAGCTGCCGAGTCCTTGCCTTTGCAATGTTTCTTGAAGATTTTTTCATATGTAACTATACTCATTCCTTCATGAGACACTTACAGAGTTGGGAGATTTCTGACACTTGAAACTAATGTTGTAACTGACATCAGCAGTACGTTTTCAACTTCTATATTCCCCTGCTGCTAGAGGGATGAGAAAAGTTCTTTAAAAACCTATTAGCGTTTTCAGATTTAAGCATCATTTCAGATTATGGTCGGACTAATTCCTAAAACAGAACAGGCTCTTCCAGTAGGAAATCCCACGAGGCATTAACCATAAGTAGCACAAATACAACACCCATTTATTTATTCTTCAGTGAAATGTTAAGTCTGAAGCCAGAAGCAAAAATACCTTAGGCTAGGCTGAGCAGGCTGTGGCCGATCCTTTTTAGAGCCACCTGACAAAGGAAGAAGCAAAGACAAGTTTAAAAGACCCAGGACCTCTTTAATCCCCCTTCTGGCACACTTTAAAGCATTTTATAGCATAAAGAATCACGCCTGAAAGACAACCCACGCCCACCTCCGGGGGCAAACAGGGGGCAAAGGGAGACCTCCCACTGGTCCAGCCCCCGTCCCGCAGCCCCGCCTCGGCTCCCCGTGGGGCCGGCGACCCCCGAAACGGCAGGGCGATGCCCGCTCGTAACCACAGCTCCCCCGGGGCAGGAGGGGCTGCGGAAGGGGCAGACCGGTGGGGAAGGGAAGGCAAGGCAGGACACGCGGCAACTGCGGAGGCAGAACAGAGCCCAGCTGACCGCGGACCCTCACCGCTGCGCGGCTCCGCCCGCACCGCCACCGCCGCCTGCGCAGCGCAGTCCCAGGCGGCCTCCCGGAACCGCGCTGCCGCCTCGCCGCTGCTGTCCGAGTCCGTGTCCGTCTCCAGGCCCGAGCCGCCCCTGGGCGCCGCCATCTTGGAGGCGCGACGGCCGCGGGGCACGCTGGGCGCTGTAGTCCGAGCGGGCGGGCGCGGAGCATGCTGGGGGCTGTAGTGCTCCGGGGGCGCATCTCACAAGATGGCGGCGGCGGGGCCCCCCCTGGAAGAGCGGCGACTGAGGGCCGGCACGGGCACCGCCGGGGCTTCCGAATTCCTCATTTCTCCCTGAAAGAGGAGTCTGCGCTCACGGGAAAGGGCACAGGGCAGTGGGCCAGGTCTTCCTGAAAACCTGGGAATGGGCGAATGGAAGGAATGGTGAGGAGCTGGGTGCCATAGGCCGAACTGTAAGATCCTGTGGAAAAAAGCATATTTACACTGGTTCTTTGTACCAGGCTGCAGACGGTAATTTCACTGCTTCAGAAATACTGACTGACAGCACTTAAATGAAGTTTTTCATGGAGAGTCAGCACAAAAACCTCCCACCATGGAAGCCTGAGGTAGGATGGGATCCATCCGCGGTAGGAAGTTATCCCTCAAAAGTGGGTGAGAAAAGATAGGAGACACACAAGATGCATTAAAATACGTAAAAATGATCAGGCAAAAACCATCTAATGCCCCCACCCCTGCCAGGGGAAAGAAAACCCCATCTCCTCTGCCTGTGCCTTTTGCTGCTGCAGCATTGTCCATCAATACGGAACAACAAGTGCCAGGGATAACAAACTGACCTCCCAAAAGGCATTAAATCTTTAACTCAAAAAACCCGAAGACTGTGTGGGAGAACTGATGAGAAAAATACTGATAACAGGTTCAACAGCTGGGATTCCTGATATATGTATGACTTTTTTTACCCAATAATTTTAGGAGGGGCTTTGTGTGTACCATAAATACCAACATTATGTAACTTACATCATGAAGAAGTGAGTAAATCAAAGTGATCTATTCTCATGCACGTAACGAGAATGAACTGGCAACCAGGGCACAGGGTTTTTCTAACTCTGAGCCATGACTGGCCACCAGCTACACTGAGGAATGACACACATAGCACCATTAAAATATACGTAAACATAATGATATCTCTATTCCCCTTATGCACGTGAGAGAGAGCACTTTGAAAGTTGATTTCTTAGCTTCAGCAAGGAAAGCGTTCCCTTGCATCACTTATTGCCGTTCAATGTAATTATTCTTTGCCAATGGGAGTAAATCTGAATGTCCCACGTACGTTCTCCAGCTGACCCCACGGTTTTAAATAAGTCTGTTCCCCTCCTATTAACCTTAGCTATAAACAAGATTAAAATTTTCATTCTCTTCTTGGACACCGCCCTTTCCATTCTTCCAGTCTTATTCATTGCCTGTCTCTGGATCTTTTCCATCTTAAAAAGCAAACACTTGCTAGAAGTGAACAAGGCTACCGTAAATAAGTCACTCTAGAAATGCATAATAATATCATTCAATTTTTCTGAAACTTAAAGCATAAATAAAATGTTAAAATTATCACTGGGCAGTGAAAGTATTCCCTGGCTGTGTTGTTTACGGCAGTAAATGTGTTTCTGTTCAGATTGCTTTCACTATCCTATGGTACCCAAACAATAAAGACTGTTCTGAGCGTTACTTATTCCCATGATTATAACAGCAAAAATCAACATTTAAAAACTTTTTATACTGCAATTCTTTTGATTCTAGACATACATAGTGTCTAGTCTAAGCTGGTCCAAACTTCAGAAGCTCATCCTTGTTTTAATGAGCATCTGGAGGATACCACTGATACCTTTGGGGCCTTGTTAACTTCTTTTTAATCCGATACTACGCTGAGATGCCAAATTTTTGCCAGAATGCTGAGGCTGTGCCATGCCGTGCTGCTTCCCTGCCAGCGGGGAGACAGCCTGCTTTGTGAGAGAAACTTTCACAGGCAGCAAACACACTGTGAGCTTTATAACGTGTGTCCTAATGCCACAAGCGCTGTCATTTTCAGACACTACCTTCATCTTCACCTCCACTACAAATTTTTGCAGCGTGAGACACGAGCGTGCAGGGCAGCTCCAGCGGGGCTGCTGGATGAACACTTTGACATGGTTTTTGCTGAGCCTACGTGCTGCTGAAAGCAGCGTGAAGCTTAGTACAGCAGTGGGTTTATATCGGTGAGCACTTCCCAGCTTGCAGGTTCCAACCTTCGCACTAGAGCTGTGGAGTCTGAGGCCACCTCAGTGAGGAGACAGGCCTCTGACAACATCCTTAGTCTCTTTCTGACACAAACCTCCTCCAATTCTTAACTATTCCCTCCTAAGACTCGCCTTTAGTGGCAGACCTTGGTGCAGGTTTCACCCATTCTCCACTGTGTGAAACAACAAGCACTTTTGCACCATTTTTTGCGTCAGAGCAGGGACAAAACCCTTCAGAGGTGACTCCATGGTCACCCTTCTCAGCTCTGACGTCCCCTTGGGACACCAGCTCCCCTCCTCTCCCTCCCTTTTGTCCCTCTCTATCTTTGTGCTTTCTCACAGCTGTATAAATACCTTTATCAAGCTTTGTATTCCCATCCTGGAGATGCTCCCTGCTCACACCCTAGTGCTCTGCACACACATTTGAACAATTTCTTTCCCTCAAAGCTGCCGCCATCCTGCCTGCCTGCCTTCCTTCCTCCTTTCCTTCCTTCATTTTCTTCCTTCCTTCCTTCCCTCCCTGCTTGGGCCAAACGTTTGCTGTTGTTGAGGAGATGTAGTCTTTGCTCTTTTCCAGCAGCAGCGTGCGGACAGGGCCCCGCAGCCCCTGGGGATGAGCAGGCGGCAGAAATGCAGCACACACCGAGTTAAACCCCGCAGGCAGGGGCCCGGCGGCGGCGGCGACTGAGCTGGGGGCGGAGTAGGGGGGGAACGCACCGCGCCCAGCCGGTTCCACCGCTGAGGTAACAACCGGCCGGGGGCTGTGTTCGGTTCTGAGGGGGAGCCGCGGGCGGGCGGAACGCGGCCCCGCGGCCCGGCGCGGCGGCGGGGAGGGGAGGCCGGTCCCTTCCGTCAGGGCCGGGCTTCCGGGCGATCAGGTGACGGCGGCCGCCGGCGGGGGAGCGGCTCG
>NW_015090783.1:8606352-8606812 GCF_001431845.1 Calidris pugnax | reverse complement strand
TATAAATGCCTTTATCAAGCTTTGTATTCCCATCCTGGAGATGCTCCCTGCTCACACCCTAGTGCTCTGCACACACATTTGAACAATTTCTTTCCCTCAAAGCTGCCGCCATCCTGCCTGCCTGCCTTCCTTCCTCCTTTCCTTCCTTCATTTTCTTCCTTCCTTCCTTCCCTCCCTGCTTGGGCCAAACGTTTGCTGTTGTTGAGGAGATGTAGTCTTTGCTCTTTTCCAGCAGCAGCGTGCGGACAGGGCCCCGCAGCCCCTGGGGATGAGCAGGCGGCAGAAATGCAGCACAGACCGGGTTAAACCCCGCAGGCAGAAGCCCGGCGGCGGCGGCGGCGACGACTGAGCCGGGGGCGGAGTGTGGGGGGGAACGCACCGCGCCCAGCCGGTTCCACCGCTGAGGTAACAACCGGCCGGGGGCTGTGTTCGGTTCTGAGGGGGAGCCGCGGGCGGGCGG
>NW_015090783.1:8549959-8606185 GCF_001431845.1 Calidris pugnax | reverse complement strand
GGAGGCGGGGGCGGGGCGGGGGCGCCGCGGGAGGCCCGGTCTCGGCCAGCCCTGGCTGGGATCCCGGTCCCGCCGCCCCGGTCCCCCGGCGGGCCCGGTGTGTGCCGCCCGCGCTGCCGGAGCTCCGGGCCGGGGCTCGCCGCCGCCTGCGAGGGTTTTCCCCCGAAATCCCCGGGCTGGGCGGGCGGGTGGTGCCCGGCCCCCTCCCTCCGCTGCGGGGAGAGGCCCCCGGTTCCCCTTCGGTAGGTGTCTGGCTCCGGGTACGGCCCCAACGCCTTAGCTTGTGGTACATGCCATTATTGTTGTTATATTTTTTTCTGTTGGGAATTGCTTATTGTTTCTTAAACCACATCATAACTATTCTATTTTATTTTTACATTTCGCTGCTAACCTGGTTAGCCCACTTAAAGGGTATTTAGGGTTTTACATAACACTCCAGACCAGGAAAATGCTCAGGCGGTATTACCCAACTGGTTATATCGGTTTTCTTTTTCTTTTTTTTTTTTTTTTCCCCTTTGGACTTGATGAGGTAAGAGGATAAAATCTTTGTCTTGAGATTTGTGCCGCATTTTCTTGGAGCCTATATTCTACTTCTATGAAACAGTTAAAAAAAAAAAAAAAGAATTCCTGTAGTCACTTGCTTTTTTTTTTGATAGTTTGTAAGAATGTCTTGTATTTGTGAGGTAGATGGAATCCTTAGAGTTGCCGAAACAGCCTTTCACAGGGCCCTTCTCCTGGGAGCAGCAGCTGTAGCGCAGACGTACGTTGCAGAATCCCAATTAATGAAATGAGGCCAAGCAAGGGCACGTTGGCCTGTCAGGCGAAGGGCTGGTTTCGCAAGGCTGAGCCATGGCCCAGGCCTGTGTGTCGGGACCACTTCGTCTGTGGCAATGCTAAAAAAGCAGGTGCAGGGTGCTGTCCAGGTTACAGGACGTGAAAAGATGATCTTGGAAAATGTTTCCAAGGTGTTAAAGTGTTATGTCTTTGGGGGACAGAATAGAGTAAAAAGGTAGTGAGAGGTAAACGTGCATTTAATGATTACCAGTAGGACTTCAGTCACATATTTGCTAAAAATATCTAGAAATAACTGTCAAGAAGTAAATGTACTTACTTCTAGGCACTGTCAACAATTATCAACTAGGCCTTCCTGATAGTTTTACTTGAAGTCCAGGCAATGGTTAATAGGTTAAGAATCAGATTTCTGTTAAACTTTTGAGTGGATGTATTTATTTAAACTCTGAGTAATCTTTTTAGATCTAGATAGAATTTCTAATGTTTATAAACATTAGAAATTCTAAGTAGTGATAAGAAAAATAACCTGACAAGTTTTCCTTTCAATTTAAACAAAACCACGTTCAGAAACTAAACCAGAACTTTGTTTCTGAAACAAACTAGATTTGAATTGTGTCAGTTTCAGTAATCCCAGCTAAAATAAGATTCATTAGGAAAGATACATGGAAAAGTGTCTTTCTAGTGCAATTGTATCTTCAACAGCGCACTTCCTTTTATTTCACTATTATGCATTAGATGTTGCAAAGAGGAATAACTTTAGGTTTTATTAATAAATTAGCCAGAGCCCTAGATCCTTACCAGAAATTTTTTTCATGAAAGAAGATTAAAAAGGAAATACTTCAAACATCCAAATGTTGTAATGCTGTGAACATGTGTTCTACAGCTGTTTCATACAGATGATGTTAGCCTCAAATTTATATTCTGCCTTTCTCTGGTTAAATTATTGTTCATCTGCTGTATTTCCAATGGGTTTTTTCTTTTCTTTTTTTTTTTTTTTGTATGCTTTAACTTACAGTACTAACTCTGCCAGTCTGTTTTGAAGTGTTCCTCTTGTATTTTTAGAGTTGGGTCAGTGTATTTTGGCAAATGCTGTCGTTTTTCATTTGCTGAGTTCAGAAATGTGATCTTTTACAGTAGCCATTGGGCTTGCATTTTCCTGGTGTGCAGTTTCTCCCACTAGATTTATAGATTTAGTTTTTAAAGCATTTGAGTAAAATTTCTCACTGCCTGTTAGTGCGATTTATACACAGTATTTATACACAGCACACAGACCCTATCAGTTTCCTGCACTTACTTCTTTCAGAGACCTCCTGCACTCTCAGTTGTCATGAAGCTTTCAGGTCCCAGTGTGCCACCTGCTTCTCGGAGGGCCAGTTCCACCAGCTCTTTCAGCTGTGCTTATCCTTTAGGAAATTCAGTGGGATTCGTGCTGGATCCTTAAACATCCATCTTCACTTTCATGTCTTCTTCACACTCCACCAGACTTTTTTTGTTTAGGAAGACTGCTTGAAAATGGGTTCTTTGTTTCTCAACCATCCGTCTGTTGTCTTTCTTAATTCTTGGATGAAGTAAATGTCAGTGATTCAGTCATTTTTGAAACGACCTGTTGGGATATCACAGGGCTCATGAATTAAAGGAAATGAACAGCTAATTTAGATGGCTTTTAAGTAGCAAAGATACTGTTTTCCTGTAAATATCTAGAAAGCAAAGAAGCAAGAAAGTAAAAAGATAAAATCTTTGAATGCTTGCAGTTAGATCACAGCTGATTTTTATACCCTTTCACTTGTTTTGTTTGCTACACATCTCATGTCTAGGGTTGATTTGGAGACTTGATCTAAGGGACAAGGTTTAGCAAACCTGGACTGGCATCTCTAAATTCTGTTTACTTAACCCCAAAAGTTGTGTTATATCCTATCCCAGTGTACTCACAGCCTTCCTGCTGAACTTTAAATCATAATGAAAATAGGGTTGGTTTGGCCTGTTGTGTTAGTGGTGGTTCTTTTTTCAGTTTGTAGTTTGCTTGTGGTTTGTTGGTTTGGGTTGTTTTTTTTTTTACCCCTAAAAAGTTTTGTCTCAGAGTTTAAGCAGTTCAAGTGACATTCTGACAATTTTGAGATTGTTCTACACGCGGAACAAATTGAATTTGCAGTTGAACTTCTGCTTTAGGATTCACAGACTGCATTCACAAGTGACATTAATATGTGATTATCATGGGTAAGTTTAGTCACTGGATGCTGTTTCGTGGCTGCTGCTTTGTGTACGTGCAGTTGAACAGACCCCAGCAGCACTTGTTAGAGATCTAGTTACGTTAAACAGTATTCCAGAGACAAGAACAAATGTTTGAGAAGGCTTTTCAGGATAAGATTGATTATTTTTATTCTTGTGTTTTGATATGTTTTTGATATTTTAAATTGGTTAGATCCTAATAGGTCATCAGGCCCAACCAGCCTATTTAGAAATAATTAGGAGAGGATCCCAGTACAGACTAAGGAATGGCCTTCTCTGAGGACAGCAGATTCAGTGCCTGTTGCATTATATCATTTTAATCTTTCTTCTGTCTCAGCTATCTTTATTCCATTCCATTACTGATATTCCTATGGATTTCTCTGTCATCCTTCATAACTTCATGATTTATCTATTTTTCATAGTTGCTAAAAGCTAAGAGTTTTTTAAGTGAGTGTTTGTGAAGATACAGATTTTATCTTTTTGATGAATCTCCAGAATTCTGGTGTTAAATATATGCAATGTAATTTGGAAAAAAGGACCCTTTTTTCCACATTGCTTTTAGGGACACAGAAATTAATTTATTTGCCTCTTCTACATATTTTCTTTGTGCTCTATGCCAAGATATAAGAGGCAGACGTTTCTTGTGCTAATTCCATAAGATGATGCTAGTGTTTTTTACAATGTGTTGAACTCCTTAGTTTTAAGGAGGTTTTCTTGATGTTGATAATTCCCAGCAAATACATATTGGTCTGAGTTGGTAAGGTTTAAAGCTTTAAACTACTGAGCAAGATGGCTGAAGTTTCTGGTAGTAAGGATGTGTGAAAAATCCAAGTGCCTGTAGAGTATAGCTTGTGGGCTGGCAGCGTTTCCATCTGCCTTGAACTAACATGAATTTTAATTTTGTACAATGAAGAGTGTGGCTGCTGAGTGTAAATGAAGCCATGGTGTGAAACGCTAAGAGTCAGCAGCGCTGAAAGCAATGTATGTTAAAGTACAGCATCTGCGAATACAAAGCTGCCCTTCTGGGACACTGTGCAAAATGATGTAACTGAGTGAAAAAGCTCTGCAAAAATATCTTTCACTTGCTGTAATTGGGTCTCTCCATTGCAATACCTTCGTGAGGCTGGAGTATGATGCTTTCTTGACCCTGCAGTGGGATTGTATTGTATGAAAAAAAGCTGTTGACAATAACAGCGAGAGATACTGAGGTTATATTTTGCTGCTCTGCACCTGTGCTTCAGCACTGCTGCAAAGAGGGAGCGCTAAGGAAAGCCTTTCATGCTTGGGGGGTAAGTTTGCAAAAAAATTAGCTTCTGAAAAGTTCAGGTTGCCCTTTTTAAAATGCTTGACTGTTTGTACACTTGCAAAAAGTTCAGATAATCACCTGTTTCTTTCTCACTACCTTACCCAAGTATTTGTATCCTGGTAGCAGCAATATGATGTCAGAGTTTCATGAAAAGCACATTTTAAACATTTTTGTTTAGGTGAATTCATTTCTGTAACTACTGAAACTCTCTTAGTTCTTGGATTAAAAATCTTGCACTGGTAAAAGTGTTTGTTTTCTGGAAATGTAAATACCTTGTCCTGAGTCTCAAAGTTTTAGGTACTATGAAATTTGCATATCAAGGAATTAGACTGTAAGGGTTGTTGCTACTGAAATAAGTGGGGTTCTTTGCTAAATATGATGTTAATGAGAGGTAAGAGTATGTAAGTAAAATGAAAGCACATTAAAGTAAAATTTTTAGTATTTCTGCATTAACACTAGATTAGAAATGTTTGATAGTCTGAAAGTACTAGAAATGTTTGATAGTCATATCAACACACTGCTGAGATAGCAGCAATGTACTGCTGATGGGACAAATCAATTACTAAGCCACCTTTGCTTGCCATTATTATCATTGATATTCCGAGCTAATGAACACTGAACTTAAAACTATGCACTAAGTCAATCTGTCCAAACTGTGAATTGCTTCATGTTTAAATCCTATTTCAGACTGCAGTCACAACTATAACTTGCATTGAATTTTTGGAAGAGCATGTATGACTGGGTGAGCGCGTTCTTCTCATAGCAAGTGGCATTTATGAGAAAATATGGTGGTTTTCTTTTGGCTGTGGATGTCAGTTGCTTATCAGTAACTTTAAAATACAGGTCACATATCAGCCAGGTCATACTTCAGGACTTTAAAGTAGCTTAGTTTCTAAAAAAAGATCCCTCTTGGCTATGTTAAACTAAAACCATCAACAATAGGATTTAAGTGCTGCTTAGATAAATCACTAGCAGTTTGGAACAGGACAAGAATGCAATGTTATAATGCCAAGAAAAAGATTGTTTACTTTTTTCCCTTTCTCACTGCCAGGATTCCAACAGGAAAATTCTCTTGACCGTGTGTCTGGGTAGTTTTTGAGGATGGCAAGCAAAGGACCCACAACTTCTGCATCAACAAAGAGCTCCAGTACTGGAGGGACCAGTGGCAGCAGTAGCAGTAACGGTGCTGGGGATAATGCTAATCAGGACAACACTTTCGAATGTAACATCTGTTTAGACACTGCCAAGGATGCAGTGATCAGCTTGTGTGGACATCTCTTTTGGTATGTACTCAAGCCGTCACGGGTAAATCAGAACACCTTATATCTCTCTGATCACATAAAAGGATTTTTTTATCTAGAAGATGTCAAATAAAATGTCCTATAGAAAATGAGTAAGGACCATGGTTTTGGTTTAAGAGCAGTTTGGTTTTGCTCCTCAAGTGCTTTTTCTTTGCTTATGTTCCGGGGAGCGGGTTTCTTGTGTCTTAAACTTCCTGTACTTCTTGATTATTTTGTAAAAGCAAACGAATGAGCAGCCCCACATAGAGAGTTCGGTGTTTGTTGATACTGCTTGGTTATGTCTATTATTTTATTTGTGCTGCCTGGTCTAGCACAGCTATCTTGTTCAGACCTAAATTCCTTTCTAACCTCTGCATACCTAAACCTGCATTTGAAACTGGGTTCTGGAGGCCAAATTGTTGGTTTTTTTTTAATACTTCCTACAAGCTTGCTCTTTTTTTCCTTTGAAACGATAAAAATTAATAGATAACAGGCTTTTACATGTGGGCTTTTTCTCTTTTCCTGTGGTATTGCAGTTGTAATACTAACCTTTCAGTTCTTTCATCTGACTTGGGAATGTATCGCACAAATGTAATAAGCACACAGCATTGCTTATTTGGGTAACTTGGTCTAGAATATATTCTTTCTTGAATGTTGAGAAGTTATTAAGGATTGACATGGCCAAATGTGGGTTTTTTGTTTTATTTTACACACTAGGCTAAATTATGCTCTTTTAATAAAAAGAGCATTTATTTTCTGCTTGAATTTATGTAACATCTGAAAATCCAGGATGCTAGGAGGAGATGGAAAATCACTTGGTGATGGCATGTCTAGGTAAAACTAGATTAAATTATCACACAAAAGGATTTGGAAGAATAGAACCTTAAAAAATAGCGCCTATCTTGTCCGAATAGTGTTTTCAAGACCAGTTTGAAAGCAGATGGCTGCTTAGCAGTTTTATCTCATGGCTAGCTTGTTTGTCTTCGACCTTTTTTAAGTTGCCATATTAATTTCATCTTAAAAGTAGTTCTGCATAATGGGAATTTCTCTGCTGTGAGCAACTGGATCTGATCTCAATAGCTGACCCTTCTCTGAGCATCAGGTTGGACTCGAGGCCACTCTTAGTACTGTCCAGCTTGAATTATTCTATGATTTGGTGAATGTGGCTGGATGTTTTAGTTAAATGTCCCTTGCATGCCTTCTTTTAAGATCCTGAAGTCTCATTACTAACATCTTCCTCGTTTACATCTTAGCTCAGGGATATCTTTTGATGGTATCAGAAGAGAAAATCTGTATAGTAAACACTGAGATTAATTAAGCCTCTGTATGGGCCTTTGGTGTGGATGAGGATCCAGGGATCAAAGGTGATATGCGGAGAATCGCGTTAGCAGCTTAATCAGATTGTGTAACCTGAAAAGACCAGTGGAGATGGGTCTTGGGCTGTGCTTTCAAAAATTATTTTAATGGGAGGTTATGGAACCAGCTCAGCTGGATTCCAGGATTCTCTTGTCTCCAAGCTGTGCTAGCCATGGTACACTTTATACATACTCAGATCAAGTTGTCAGCACTAATTCTATTTTCCTTTTTTTTCTCTCCTCTGTGAACAAATTGTCCTGGGAATGCTCACAGTTGGCCTTGTTTACACCAGGTAAGACAGGTTTTCCTTTTTCTTTGTCTTTCATCAGCTCCTGTTACTCAGTAAAGCTCTTGATTCTCTGGAGTATCTCCCTCTTTTCAAATGCACTTCTTTCTCTCCTGGGCAATGGAAACTCCCTCACGAAACTTCATGTGCAACACCCTGCAATCTGCTCATTCAGCAAAAAGAAAACTTAGATTCTGTTCCACTTGATTCCCGCTTTTGAGTGTTCCCAGTTTTGGTAGGAGAATTACCGTAGGCAGTTCACAGGGGTTTAGTTTGCAGGCTGAAGTGGTGAGTGTACTTCACTTTGCATACGTAGTGGTTTACCTTGTGGTACCATTATAGAAAAGACAGATGAAAGGAGGGTGTCTGCACTAGTCCTTGGCCTGTGCAGGACTGCTGGTACTGTTTATTTCTTCATATTTTACTCCAGTGCAGTTCTGAATGTGTACACACCAGTAAGTGCATCACACCAGAACAATAGTCAAAATGGCTCTCTGCTTTGGAGAGTACTTGACACTTACCAAAATGTTCTGCTCCATGGCTTTCTGAGAAATTGCTGAAGTCTCTCTGCCTGGCTGCAAATGAGGTTTCCATGTTGTTTTTTTCATGGTCTTTTACTAGTTTTCTTGTAATTTCCTTTCTTTTAGTGGCTAGAGACAAGGCCAAACAGACAAGTGTGTCCTGTATGCAAAGCAGGAATCAGTCGAGATAAAGTTATTCCTCTGTATGGAAGAGGCAGCACTGGGCAACAGGACCCCAGGTAAGAAACCTAAATACAACTATTTTTGAATGAAAACTAAAGATGAAACTTCTAGTTTAAGGTCTTAAGATGAAACTATCAAAGTGCAGGATTCACAATTTGAAATAGTTTGTCAAAAGACAGATAGAACTAGTAATTCTGCCAAATACTTCTGGCTTTTTCAGGGCCTATGTTTGCACACCTTATTCTTGTTCAACTGGCAATTTATTTTAATTTGAATGGGGTGCTAATTACCAGTTACAAGTGGCAGGTTGCGATGAATGTTATCTGACCGGAGAAGCTTATATAAAATGTTCATGTTCTCAGTTTCTAGCCTTTGCAATGGGGTTTTGTTATTCAGAAGTGCAGTATCTTAACTCAGTGGTGTGATGCTGAAGGTTCCTAAGGTGGGCAGTCTGCTCGCTCACACACTGCCCCCAGCTCTTTGAGAGCCTGCTCTGGGTCTATTCTGTCCAATTAGCCAGGCTACTGCAGATACTATTCTCGTGTATCCTTGCACTTGAGCTAATTTCACAACCTCCTGCAGAGAGAAAACTCCGCCACGACCCCAAGGACAGAGACCTGAACCAGAGAACAGAGGGGTAAGTGAAAAAACAAGCTCGAGCAGATAAGTGGTTTTTGTTGGTGGTGATATTTATTCATCCTGGAGGACATAATGTGTGCACAAGATCCTGTGTGAGGATCCTATAGCTTATATTTCTTGCTGGTCCCCAGTAAGTTGTTTGTGAATAATTGATAGCTGTGATGTGGCAGAAAACTTTTCTATAGCACTTTTTAGCATTCCAAAGAATGGGCTAACTTGAATTGTGTTTCATGAAAACTGCCCTGCGTGGCATTGCTGGAAATGTTATTCATAGTCGATCATTCTCCGTATACAAACACAAGGAACACTTTGAAAATTCTTTGTGGAAGTATATTTCTGTCAAACTCTAAGTGTCATGGAAATATCTAATCCATGTGTGAACAAAGCTTTTTCGCACCAACACGTGCTTCTAGCATTTCTATGGGACGTTGGTGTACCATGGCATTACAAGCAAAAGAATGTAGGTATCTGTGGGATACATGCTGATTTGAAGAGAGATCAGGGTTTTATTGAGATTACATAGAGGGAATGTAGCCAGCAGCTGGCATAGGTTGAACAGACATGGGGGTAGCCAGCTGGACAGACCGTGGTGTTCTTTAGCACAACGGCAGCGAGCGTGACCTGATGAAACAGTTGCATATTCCATGTAACTCAGCCTGGGGTCCTTGGAGAGCGTTTCTCTACCTCATGCTTCAAGCAAACAACTCTGCTGGGTGTGATTAAGGCACATTTCTGTATTGAATGTATTAGGAGCTCAGTTCTCTCTCCCTAGGGAGTTGCCACCTTATTAAATCAGCTGCTATACCTCGTTTGAACCTTTTAGCTGGTGCTGCCATAGGTCAGAGGAATCTGGTATGAAGACATGGCACTAGTGATGCTGCCCTCCCATTTCCTGTGTGTGCAGGACCTGCCATACAAAGTGCCTTGCTGTTCCTGGTAGTTAATGGCAAAATGATTGAGAAGAATCATAGTCAAAAGATTAACTCTTTAAATCAAGGACCAACGCAGAAATGTCTGGCTTTTTTTATATGAGTGAAATCATCTTTGTCCTCCCACTGTTTGGAGGTGACAGACCAAAGGGTTTTTCAGAATTGGTATCACCATTTTAATTCTGAGAGGAGAGGACAGTTTAGTGGATTGCAGAACGTGGCAACTGTGAGCTCTCCACACTTTAAACATGATGCAACTACTGAGGTTCATATACAGTTGGTTCTCAAATAGTACACTGCTTTTATGCAGTAGGACTCACCTTGACTCAGATTTATCCTTTGCCTTTTGTGGGTGTGGTATTTCAGTCTGGATCCCGTCGGGGTCAATGTCGTTGCATTGTAACTCTTCCTTTTTATCTCCTTTCCTTGTGTCTTGCATTCCTGCCCCAGATGACTTTATCTACCACCTTAATTAGAGTCCCCCTGGTAAATTTATTTTTTTTTTTACTGTTGTTCTCTGTACTGCTCTATGCATCCCATTGGCAATTTATCACTTTACTGAATGTTTTAATAACGCACACGTATCATAAAAATCAATTAAGAATATTTTTTACACTGTCTTTCTTGTAGCTATATGGCTAATAGTTATTCATACAGAATTACTAATACATTAAGACATTATAAATAGAATTGGTAATGCTGATTTTAATATATTGTCAGATATATACTATTTTAAGCTGAGAAACATTACAGAAAAGCTTTTGTTAATTTGTGGCCTTCAAGCAAGAACTGTTGTTTCTAGTTTTCGTTTTCTCAAACTTTTGGGTTGCTCTGACAAGTTTGCTACTGTGTGAAACATTTTAAAACCAGGAGAATTAAGGAGGTAGTTAACAATAGTGTGGGAGACTGAAAGTCACCAGACAGCATGATACTCCTTCAGCCTTAGAAAAGCCAGTGAGAGGGGATATCTGTATTCTTACAAAATGTTCTGAAATAAGCTTTAAATGATTGGTACCTTTTTTCTCTTCTGTTGCTTTGTTCTCTGCAGGGATTCCAGGGCTTTGGGTTTGGCGATGGTGGCTTCCAAATGTCATTTGGAATTGGGGCGTTTCCCTTTGGTATATTTGCAACAGCATTCAACATAAACGATGGGCGACCTCCTCCAGGTACTGTGCATCCCATCTTCTCTGGGAGTCCTGTCACAAACAGATGTTTTATCAACTCCCTTATAACATTTAAACAAATGGCCTGCTAAATGGCAAAACTTTCTGAACAGTAAAGTAAATCAGTGTTGTAAACAGGAACACGAAATGAGGGAAATCACCCTGGCGTACACATTTTGTACAAGTGCTAATATAAGAAGTAAGTTTATCACTTCCATATGATTCACTGAAGGCCCTCCTGAGAGGACAGTTCAACTGGAGAGGGACGATGGCACTGGAGACTTCTCCCCTTTAATTCAAATGTCTCCTTTGGTACTCCAGTGGACTGCCTCTGAAAAATGAGACAAATGGTACTGGAGTTTCTAATAATAATGAGTCAGTAGGGGTTTGTGAAGGAGACCCATATTTCCTGTAAGATGAGAAGGAAAATTTTAAACTGGTGCTCTGTGTCACAAAGTAATGACAGCAAAGACTCTTCCTTTTTCAGAAATTTATCTCTCAGTCAGTCTGTATTCCACAAGAAGTGACTTCCTGGTAAAATGATTTCACTGGTTTTAATTAAAGAAAACCAGTTGGGTTACTCCAAGTAGTGGCCCTGCTCTCTGAAAATTAAATAATTCCCAGAAAACCTCCTCCCCATCTGCAGCATAGACAGAGTCTACCTGTTTTGAGGAAGAAAACCTACTGCCCAGGATTTTCTGAACTTCCTTAGTGACAGGTTGTGCCTGGCAAGTTTTCTTCACTGTGTCATATGGCACAGGAATTATGAGAAACAGAAACACATTCTTTGTGTCACGCCTGTGTTGCCAGGGACCTGTGCTGTCCTTGGGTCAAATTAACTTGCCTATTAACTATACTTCAGTGTCCACTGAAAATTTGTGCGGAGGTGTGACTGAGCTCAGGAGTATGTAAATAGACACTGTTGTAACAGCCATAATTTAACCAACTCCTTTATCTGCTCTTCATCTGTGGGCTCAGTACAGCAGTTCCAGAGAGGCATGGCGTGAGCTTTAGAGCTCGTGTGCTTCTCATTAGTTCTCTTGGTCAAGGCTCCACACGCAGCTTTGACCGTTTTACCATTTCCTTATTGCGAGGTGGTTCACCTCGATGGGGAGGAGCACCCAGGTAGAGGTGGTAAAGTTCTGTGGGATGGAAACGGTGAATTTAGCTCAGTCAGCAGTGAACCAAGCAGTGAACTTGGCTCAGCACCATCCCCAGAAACACTCCCAGCAGACCTGTGTGTACTCCAGCACTTGGAACTGCCTGCTGCCATTAGTCATGAGCAGGTTTACCATGAGCCCTGCTTCAGGGAGCTGTGGTTGTCTTCCTTCTGATCTTCCAGTATGGCTGGCCAATCTGAGGGTAGGACATAGCAACAGTTTCTCACCAAGTAAATTCCTTGCATATCTTTCAATTTATGAACGTACTATGTTCAGAATATACACAATTCTGGAGAAGACGAAGGAGCTGAACTGTATTTTTTTTTTTTACTTCCTGTTTTCCAGCTGTTCCAGGGACTCCTCAATACGTGGATGAGCAGTTCCTATCCCGCCTCTTCCTGTTTGTGGCTCTGGTGATAATGTTCTGGCTGTTGATTGCATAAATCTTTTCCATTATTCTGCATATTCATGGCCTGCAAGGCCACTGAAACAGTTACAAACTGCATCCCCATCCCATTTAAAACCTCTTGGTGTCTGGTTCCGTAGCTAACTATGGGCTTCAGGAATTGGTGCTACCACGGCACAGCGAGGAGTCTCGCATTTTGCACCAGAGTTGGAAATTAAACATAGGTTGAAAACCCTGTTTCAGCTCAGCTATCTGTACAATGGGTTCCTGCCACAAACCACGGGCCTAGCTTTGAGCTCTGCTCCTGAAAGGAGTGCTGCTTTGAGTTCCTGTGCCAAGCAGTGACACCAGGTTTATGTGAAAGACCGTTGCCCCAAGGTAGACTGGGCAGGTAAGGAAACTTCTGCAGTGTGATCAGTATCTCGCGCTTGGCAACCGCCATGGATCTGCCAGAGCTGTGGATGTTATTTAACGTCTTCACATCAACATCCAACCTTCTTCAGGAAATCATCTGCAGCGCTGCTGAGACTCTCTGGGCACAGCACGTGATGCAAACGGAACCAGGTTTGGAGACTGTTTTCTCTTCTTGCTGTTATTTCCCGGCGTGATGGAAAACCCCTCCAGAAGCGGTTCTAATGGCTCTTAGAAGAAGGGATACAAATTTATGCTGCAATTTTTTTAAAACCTGAATTTGCTGGAGCCAGACACTGGAAGATTCTCTCCTTGTGGAGCTGGGTGGGGTTGCCGAACAGCGCGACTGTCTGCCTCACCCAGCCCAGTTCCTCACTGACAAAACAGTGTTGTCTTCCTTGGTTCTGCGTGGCAGCCTGTGGCTGCAGTCCTGGATAATCCCCTCAGCCCTGTCACTGTAGCTACATTTATTCTTCCCAAGGCTTTGAGACTTTCTACGCAAGATCATGTACTCCAAATAAAGTCCTATTACAGATGGGAGGTCAGCTGGTTTGGGGAGAGGAACAAAAGGTATCTTGACGTGAGTTTTGAGGTTAAACTTGTCATACTGTAAAACTATACAGGAGGAAAAACGAGATCCTGCCTTTGCTAGCACATGCCACAGTAGGGAACATCTGGAAGAGCTTCTCTCTGCAGGTGCATACAGCTGCTCTGTGCCACAGCAGAGTGGCTCTAGTGTCAGCGTCTCTGCAGTGTCTACCAAAGATATGAATTTGAAGTGTGGGAGGAGACCACAACCATTTATGTGCTGAGGGGAAAATAGTTCAGAAGGTGAGCACTCTGTAGCTGTTCTGGGATCCTGTTGGGTGTCCAGCTTTAAAGAGTACTCCTGATCTATTTGTGTAGATGCCTTCAGAACAGCAGATAGGAGAGAGTCCCTAGCAAGACTGAACAGTTTTCATATTTCTCTGACTAGGCAATTAAATTTTTCTTTCTCTTATTGTTTTTAGATTATTTTGATTCAGATTGCTGAGAGTCATAATGATTTCCTTCAAGATGAATATTGTGACTTCCCTGGCAATAGACAGATAACTGACAAAACAAATCAACTCGTAGACACTTTGTTTCAATAGCTAGGGTTTTTCTAGGGTATGGATGAGGTTCCTGGGCAGGACCTTAATTAGTTGTTGTAGAAGCTTATTTATGTAATTATAAACTCTTCACTTCTAGTATCAAGACAGAGGATGACTTTAACTTGCCTACCTCCAGAATTCCATCTGGCAAGTAGAATGTGGCAAAGCTTCTGCTGTGTTTTGCCATTTATACCTGACTCAGTGATAATCTTTCGGAATATATTGCTCAGCTACAAATAATTGAAGTGGGGCTTCAGCTTTTGTCGTGTGGCACTTTCGAGAAGCTCCACTTCTGCATCTGGTTCTTCTCGAGTGCGTAACTTGGTACCCAGGACCCTTTCCAGGAGGAAGGCTGTTCGTTGCCTTCTCCGGAGCCATCAGCCGCAGCACCGTGTGGCGGCGCGGGGTTCCCTTCGTGAGGAGGCAGCGCCACCTGCTGGTGGAAAGGGAAAGTTCATGTGATCGTGTGGCACTTTCGAGAAGCTCCACTTCTTCTGGATATGGTTCTTCTCGAGTGCGTAACTTGGTACCCAGGACCCTTTCCAGGAGGAAGGCTGTTCGTTGCCTTCTCCGGAGCCATCAGCCGCAGCACCGTGTGGCGGCGCGGGGTTCCCTTCGTGAGGAGGCAGCGCCACCTGCTGGTGGAAAGGGAAAGTTCATGTGACAGTGAAAGGGATGGTTCTCCTCCTCCTCCTCCTTTTTGTATCCAGAAACTCGACGCTGAGAGCAGAGGGTATCCAGGGAGGGGCAGGGTATCCCTTCAAAGCCTTTTTTCCCGATAAAGAGGACGGAAAAGTGACTGTAATAGGTTCAAGAGGTATTGAAACTGATTTAACTAACAATTGTTTTAAAATACAGAATTTTAATGGCTTCGGGTTTTTTTTTTTTCCCCATCTGTTGGTGAGAGACATAACGGAGTTAGACGGTGGCTGCAGAAACATGACGGAGAGTCCTTGTTTCCTGGCAATCCGAGAGTGAAATAGTCTAAAAGTGTTAACGCTTTCGTTCCTACCCTTTTCGTGTGCTTTTTGTATCGTACCACTTCCCCTCCTTGTACTCAGACTGCACACAGCCCCTGACGGCTCGTTTAGTGCATTACCATTACTGTTCACTAATTTTCACTGTTGTGAAAGTGATTTAGAATTAAAAAATGGTTTTACATTGACCTGGAGCGCGCCGCCATTCCTTTGTGCATTGCGGATGGACCGAGGTGAGGCGAGGCGCCTGCCCGAGGCCTACCTGGGGGACGAGGAGCGGAGGAGCCCGTTGCCGGTCGGTGCCTCGGGAGGCGGGAGGGCCGAGGGGACACTTCTCTCTCAGGGGCCGGGCGCAACGACGGGAGCTGCTGCCCGCCACGGCACGTGGTGGGAGGGACCGGGGGGCGCGGCCGCACTATCATTGGTCCGCGTCACGGAAGGGGAGGGATACTCACCGCAGAACAGCGCGGGGATTGGCCCGCGGCCGTGAGGGGGGCGGAGTGCCGATTGGCCCGCGGCGAGGAAAAGGGCGGGGCGATAAGCTGCCCGCGGGGCGGGGCGCGGCGATCGCCGCCAGAGGGGAAGAGGGGCGGGGACCCGGGAGGAGGGGGCGCGCGCTGCGCGCTCCCGGGGCCAGGTGCGGAGTGACCTCCCCCGCGTGCCGTAGCGACTGACGTCAGGCGCGGGCGAGCCCCGGGGCGGCGGCGCGAGGATGGAGGGGCCGCCAGGTGAGGGGCGGACGG
Organism: Calidris pugnax; assembly: GCF_001431845.1. Classification (NCBI taxonomy): domain Eukaryota; kingdom Metazoa; phylum Chordata; class Aves; order Charadriiformes; family Scolopacidae; genus Calidris; species Calidris pugnax. Next base: position 8,590,674 of record NW_015090783.1, on the reverse strand, counting down.
GACGGGACGGGCTGGGCTGGGGCGGGATGGGCCGCGGTGAAACCTTACCCCGTGTCCCCGGGGGACAGCCGGGCCGGGTCGCGGCGGGGGTGGCTGCCGAGGGCAACCGGACACCGGATCCGGTGAGGCGGGTGCCCGCTGGGGCCGCCCTCTCCCTGTCCCCGTTGCGGCGGCCGCTGCCGTTCCCCGCTGGCCGCCTCCGTAGCATTCCTGTCCCCCCGGGGGGGCCCGGCAGCCCCGCCGCCTCGGCCGTGGCCGCTCGCCCTGCCTTCGCGCCGTTTCCTGCTCTGGTTTCTCCATTTCCGTCGCTTCCCCAGGACGCCCCGGCGGTTTCGGTCGAATGTCGGGATGTTCGTTTCCGTTGGGGAGCGAATCCGCGGCTCCGGGCTGGGTGAAAGCCGTGTAGCCCCGCCGCTGGCGGGGGAAGGGCTGCGGGAGCCGGTGTCCGTGGCGCGGTCCTTAGTCCTTAAATCCCGTTAACCGGGATGCGCGGTCCCGTTTGCAGCCCGTGCCGCTGCTCGGAGCGGGAGGTGGAGGAGCAGGTTCCCGGGCTGCTTTGGCCCCTGGTGGCAGCGGTTCCAGAAGCTCGGCTCCCTCCGAGGAGAGCCTGGCCTCCCCGGGCACACGGTGGCCCCCCCTCTCATTGCCCAGCCTGGATGCTGTGCTGACAAACACCTCGCTTGATAGAAGAAGATGGGTGGTGGAAGCTTTTCTCCAGGTTTCTCCTCCCCCTTGCTCTGTGGTGCAGAGCTGAGGTCAGCTGGGGCAGCAGAAGGGCACGGGCACGGCGAGGAACCTAATGACATCCAATGTCCCATTGGGGTGAATCCTGTCTGCGTGGAGACCCTCATGGGTCCTGCCCCCCTGCTCCCGGGGTGGTGCTTGCTTGTGGTTGGGCAGCGAGTTATTTCTCTGAAACAGCTATTTGTGTAAAACGTACAAGGAGATCTTCAGCTTGGTTACTGTTCAACATTTTCATTGACCTACACGGTGGGGTAGAAGTGCACAGAAGGCGGATGACTTCTGTTTTGTGTAACTTCCTTGAAGTTGACCTTGGTACCAACTTGTCTGAGTAACTACTGTGTTTCAACGGTCTTTGGAAGGTGGAGATCCGTGGTTAGTGGTTTTCCTTCTCTGAGCACCCTTCTTTCCTTATGCAACCTTATTGCAAGTAAACTTCTGGTAGCAGGAAAGAGCAGGTTTGAGATCTGCCCAGCTATGTGACATGTTCCTTGTGCCATCCTGTGCTCCTCCAGATCCTCAACTCTTGCTTTAATGTGCCCACATAGGTGTTTGGGTTCTGGGTAGCATTTATCCCATGTGCCAGATGCTTTTTGTGCCCAAGTTTTCATACTGTTTTTCCTAGCTTGCATGCATCTTAATAACTAGGGCTTATGGGGCATCTAAATAACTCTGTGGCTCTATGACAGTTCCAGCAGGAACTGTTATAACTATATTATAACTATGGTAAGTATTTTCTGAAAGGGCAAGAGGACAGTAGCATCAGCTCCTCTTCCTAAGCCTGACGTTAGTCTGGCCTTGGCTCTACAGGAATATTCATTCAAGCGTGTAATTCCTTCCTGGTAGTCAAGTTGTTCTTTACTGAATAAAGTTTGCCTTTCCTTTCTTTCAGTTCTGGGAAATCCAGTTAATTACACAAATGAGTGCAAACGTTCTGTGCTGAGTCAGTGGCATGGGGGAAATAGTAGCCTGGCTTCCTGGCCGAGCACGGTTCTCTGTGGGAATTGTTACACTAGAGCAATCTGCCTTCCTGAAATCTCTGCTCCGAGGACCGGCAGAGCTGTAAATGAGCTGTTTTCTGTGAAAAGTCACGTTGATTTTGTCTGCAGAATGTGAAGGAGGGGATGGCGATGCTATGTCTGGAGGAAAAAATATATAAGATGTCAGAGTTTGATTTGGGAGCTGCACTCTCTGGGGTTAGAGGCTGCCTGGGATTGGCTTGACTTTCTATGCGTGAAGGCTTTCCCATCGGTTATATAATTTAAGGTTGTTCTGTACCCGGGATGCAGTGATCTGATGCAGTTTGTTCTGACGTGAGATGGTCTCTGTGTGTCGCTTTGTTCCTGCTGCAGGTGAAGAAGTCTGGAAGTGCCTGGGATGCGGGGACAGCATCGCTGCCGGCCAGCGCCTCTACAAGACCGTCAACGAAGCCTGGCACATCGCCTGCTTCCGGTAGGTGAAGATTTAGCCCGTTAAGCTCTCCTCGTGGTGTTCAACTGACTCCGAACCTGGTGGATGAGTACTGATATTAACAGGGGGTTGGTGCTGTTGTCTCTGTGCCTGACATTGCCCAGCCTGGATGCTGTGCTGACAAACACCTCGCTTGATAGAAGAAGATGGGTGGTGGAAGCTTTTCTCCAGGTTTCTCCTCCCCCTTGCTCTGTGGTGCAGAGCTGAGGTCAGCTGGGGCAGCAGGAGGGCACGGGCACGGCGAGGAACCTAATGACATCCAATGTCCCATTGGGGTGAATCCTGTCTGCGTGGAGACCCTCATGGGTCCTGCCCCCCTGCTCCCGGGGTGGTGCTTGCTTGTGGTTGGGCAGCGAGTTATTTCTCTGAAGCAGCTATTTGTGTAAAACGTACAAGGAGATCTTCAGCTTGGTTACTGTTCAACATTTTCATTGACCTACACGGTGGGGTAGAAGTGCACAGAAGGCGGATGACTTCTGTTTTGTGTAACTTCCTTGAAGTTGACCTTGGTACCAACTTGTCTGAGTAACTACTGTGTTTCAACGGTCTTTGGAAGGTGGAGATCCGTGGTTAGTGGTTTTCCTTCTCTGAGCACCCTTCTTTCCTTATGCAACCTTATTGCAAGTAAACTTCTGGTAGCAGGAAAGAGCAGGTTTGAGATCTGCCCAGCTATGTGACATGTTCCTTGTGCCATCCTGTGCTCCTCCAGATCCTCAACTCTTGCTTTAATGTGCCCACATAGGTGTTTGGGTTCTGGGTAGCATTTATCCCATGTGCCAGATGCTTTTTGTGCCCAAGTTTTCATACTGTTTTTCCTAGCTTGCATGCATCTTAATAACTAGGGCTTATGGGGCATCTAAATAACTCTGTGGCTCTATGACAGTTCCAGCAGGAACTGTTATAACTATATTATAACTATGGTAAGTATTTTCTGAAAGGGCAAGAGGACAGTAGCATCAGCTCCTCTTCCTAAGCCTGACGTTAGTCTGGCCTTGGCTCTACAGGAATATTCATTCAAGCGTGTAATTCCTTCCTGGTAGTCAAGTTGTTCTTTACTGAATAAAGTTTGCCTTTCCTTTCTTTCAGTTCTGGGAAATCCAGTTAATTACACAAATGAGTGCAAACGTTCTGTGCTGAGTCAGTGGCATGGGGGAAATAGTAGCCTGGCTTCCTGGCCGAGCACGGTTCTCTGTGGGAATTGTTACACTAGAGCAATCTGCCTTCCTGAAATCTCTGCTCCGAGGACCGGCAGAGCTGTAAATGAGCTGTTTTCTGTGAAAAGTCACGTTGATTTTGTCTGCAGAATGTGAAGGAGGGGATGGCGATGCTATGTCTGGAGGAAAAAATATATAAGATGTCAGAGTTTGATTTGGGAGCTGCACTCTCTGGGGTTAGAGGCTGCCTGGGATTGGCTTGACTTTCTATGCGTGAAGGCTTTCCCATCGGTTATATAATTTAAGGTTGTTCTGTACCCGGGATGCAGTGATCTGATGCAGTTTGTTCTGACGTGAGATGGTCTCTGTGTGTCGCTTTGTTCCTGCTGCAGGTGAAGAAGTCTGGAAGTGCCTGGGATGCGGGGACAGCATCGCTGCCGGCCAGCGCCTCTACAAGACCGTCAACGAAGCCTGGCACATCGCCTGCTTCCGGTAGGTGAAGATTTAGCCCGTTAAGCTCTCCTCGTGGTGTTCGACTGACTCCAAACCTGGTGGATAAGTACTGATATTAACAGGGGGTTGGTGCTGTCATCCCTGTGCCCGACCTTTCCCAGGGCCTCTCACAGAGCAATGGCGATTTGTGGCCGTACCTGGGTGCCTGCAGTAGCCCCTGGAGCTGATGGAGTCCCAGGCCTGGCGCTGCCTGGCAAAGCGTTGCCATGCTGACGCAAACACGTGCAGGAATACAGATAACATGCAAGTGAAAGCTCTGATTTACTGGCAGTGGCAGTGGTTGTGGGTTGCATATTTGCCTTCAGCTGCATTCCAGAGTAGTGCCAGGGCAATTCGGGTAGCCTGTTGCCTTTTCGTGTGTGGTAGGTACAAGGGAGATACCAGGGTGTTGGGGACAACTGCTGACATGGGGAGGGAGATCTTGCCTTTTTCCTGTTCAGACAGTTAAGACATACAAACTTATGAAATCTGTCAGATATTGTTGCTATCGGCAAGGACAGAAAGGGATCGCTGATGTGCTTTTCTTCCTGGCAGTAGGAGTCAAGCCTCTCCTCAGTGTTTCATGAATACTGGGTTCGGTTTTCATGCTCCAGAATCACATTTCTGAAGAGGCCTATAGATTTGAGAGGGGTTGAGTACCTGCAGCTCCTGCTGGCTTCTGTGTCGGAGCAGCTGTTGGCTTGAATCCAGAGAGGCTAATATTTTGGACACTGTCAAAGCAAATGGGGGAAAAGGAAGCCAAAGTGTGGCTTTGGAGGAATGCTCGCTGTGCCGAGATCGGCATCTACTGTCCTGGTTTAAAGGACCAAAAAAACCCAATAAAATACCCCAGCTTTGTTGACGTGAGGATTATGGTTATTGGTGTATTTTTTAAAAAAACAGCATATCATGCTTGCTGTTGACTTGGAAAATGCTGTTACTTAGAATGACTTGTTGATAATCACAGTTTTATATTGTCTTTTGGGTTTCTGTTGGTTTGAGTATTCATGTTTAGCTGTGTTGAGTCAGCTTCTCCTAATCCTGGTTTTCTCTTCTCCCTAAAGAATGAGTATCCTGTTGTTGAGCTTCCCTAGATTCTGCCAGAAGCTAAATTCAAAGCTGCGTGTGCTAGTATCTCTGTCTTTCTTGCCTTTGAATGTATTTCTGTTGTGAGTCTCAATTTGCAAAGATCTTGGTGCTTCTTGCTGGTGGGGGTGTTGAGGCGGAGAACGGCTGAGCTGGAGGCAAATCCTGCCCTTATGACACTTTGCAGAGAATTTGATATTGTAGTTTATCTTGTAAAATGGGAGTTTGGTGGGGTGGTGTTTTTTTTAGTTTTATAGCGGTGAAGATGCCAGCTTTTCTCCTGAGCTGTGCTGTAACTTTCCACATTTGCTGATGTGCTTCTCTCCTGCTCCGTGCTTTTGGCTCCCGCGCCAGCCGCGCTGCCATGCTGAACGAACAATTGGGACCTGCAGTAAAGGAAGCTGCCCTTCCCTTTTTCCTAGTTCCAGGGTAGGATTGTACATGAAAACAAATTTCCAGTTTGCATTCCCCATTCCCCTTTTTCTTCTGTTATCCCTGAGCCGTGCCGAGCGGCAGTCTTGTGCTCGACATCCCAAAGCCAAACTTTAAAAAGCCTCTGAGGGTTAGGAGCCTTTAGCAGCTGGTAGCTGTGAGTTCCGGCAGCTCTTGTGGAGTGTTTTTTACAGTCTTCCTGTGGATTAGCTGACTCCCTGGCCTGGCACATAATTTCTCTAATGCTGGTTGGCGCTGCTCCAGGCTCGTTAGCTCTGTTTATTCTTGGTCAGGCCGGGCTGCTGATCATGCTTGGCACTGGCAGGAGCTGACGTACATGCATGTCTCTGAGGATTTAAGTTTTTTGTCACTTCCCTCCTTCCTCAAACTCCATGTGCAGGAGCTTTGTCTCCGAAACCTGTATTTTCTCTGATGTAGCTGGAGGAACAAGCAAATCCCTATTCGTGTATCTTGGATATTTTAGACTCTTCTTTGGCCAGCTGGTCCTTAGGCTTGAATCCGAAGGGTTGGATCTGGCTGAGGAGGTTTCTTAGATGTTTCTGTCACGATGTCTGTTGAGAATTAACTCTGAATGTACTTTTGTGCCTCTGAATTCTGTTGAGATAGCATACACTTTCAAAGGTCATTGCTTTTCACCAACACACAGTTCCAGTGGAGCTGGAACTCACATTGCACAGAACTTCAAACACTGCGCCAAGAAAGGGAAAGAGAGAAGTGGCAAAGTATCTTTTTCCTGGGTCTGGATCACTTTAACCTGCGGGAATTATTGGAAGAGCTTTTTTTGACCTAGAGCATCCTGTTCTTACTGCTTTCAGTCCAACTTTTTTCCATTTTGCAAAATAGACAATACTGCCTTGAACTATAACTTTGAATAAAGTGTTGATACCCGATACCTGGTATTTTGGTGTCCGTTGGTGGTGCTTTGTGTTTGGTTTTGTTTGGAATTTTTTCCACACATAAAGACAAATGGAATTAAAAACAGTTCCCTCTTTCTGTAGAGATATTGCATATTTGGATGGGATGAGAAGACCCAGATTTAGCTGCATGTTTTAATCTTAAGGATACAGTATTTGTTAAAAGTCCAGGTTTGATTATTTGAAAACTGTGAATTCAGATCAAGCCTGTTGAATACATCCAGGTGGAAAATTGGATCCATATGAAGAAAATTATTGGAAATGGTGGTAGGAATTCCTACTTTAGCGGGGTGCTTAAGAACTTTTTAGGAAGGAAGGCAGCTGAGGTTCAGTTCCTTCCTAACCATGAAGGAACAGAGGATGTAAATTACTATGGTCTATCAAATAAATCTAATTTAAGTAGCCAAGCAGCACAGGCTTGCTGCAGGAATCTCAAACAAAAGCCAAACCCACCATATCAGAGAACAACTGTTCACAGTGTATCTTCAACGAAAGTCACTGAAGATGATTAATTACTGATGATTTTACAGTTACGGATTTAAAAAGATACTATTTAGTTTATACCAAAACCAGTTAATTAAGAGATGAAAAATCATCAGGAGTTTGAAGGGCACAAAAGCTGACCTTCCTTTTTCTGGAAGAGGAAAGTAAAGCAAAGAAATTTTGTACTAATCCAAAATTTTTAATTAGTAGGTCTAAAGCACTGGAGATTATGGTAACCAGAAAACTATTAATTCATTTTGGACAAATACTTCCTTTTTGCTTAATACACCAGATTTTTATGGGTATGCAATGCAGCTTGACCTCAGGAAAAAATTCTCATGGCTTTCTGTATGTATATATATTTAATTATATTATGAAATAATTTGATGTTAAGTTAATAACATAAACAACTGTATGACTAAAAAGTGTGAGGTTTTGATATCTGACTAAAAAATTTTAAAATCTTTTTCTACTGATCAGGGATTACATTATTGTATTTAAGTACTTGTAAGCAGTAAATTGACTTTCCAGTAAAAGATATTGGCTAAAATGAATTACAGCCTTGAAATCGTTAAGAAAGTGTTTACTCTGGATATTTTTTACAAATGTAATAAAAAATATTTGTTTAAATCACAGTAAAAATTGCCTTATTAAATAGAATTAAATCTGTTCACCTGACAGATTGTTCAGGTGCTTACATTCTTTTTGAACACATTACTCTATTTCAATTTCTCTTAACCTTTACTGGAGCTGGGAACTAAACCGGGAGGAGCGGTGTGACTGCGGCAGGCTGTGTTCTCTGAATGAATACTTTGAAAAAATGGAAGAGTTCTGGCAGAGTGCAGAACTCCTGGCTCTGTCTCCTGTTGGTATTCTGAAGTGAATTTGAAACAAATTCTCCTTCTGACTGTTTCTCAGAAATGGAACAAGGTTAAAAGTAGATTCTTCCCAGAATCCACGTCGCCCGCCTGTTGTATTGCTCTCTGCAGCGTGACAATTGTCCGTGGTTGGAAAACAGGGCTGGATCAGCCATCCCTGCGTCCAGGGGGTGCCCTGAGCTCCAGGCTACTCCACAGAAAGAGAACCACTATTAATTTGCCAGCTCCACTGATTTGATTGTCTTACAAAGATGTGGTTTTTCTGTACTGAATGGCATATTTTGTGTGCTGTAGAAATATTTTTTGCTCAGCAAAACTTAGTGAATCGCTTTGATTCTTTTTCATTTGGGGGAAGGCAAGCCAGGCAAACTTGTATTAAGGATGTTTATAATTAAACCTGCTTTTGGGGTTGCAGGATAAACTAGATCACTTCTGAGGGTATTTTCTAAATCTGTTTTCTGTGGTTGTTAGGGCATCTACTAAACTTCTTACATCTCAAGCAAGTAATTTCTAGGGCTTAGGAGTGATCAAGAATCTGGTCACCTAATAATCTCCCATCACTGCTTGGTTTTTCTGTCTCCCAGACTATGCCTACTAGCACTTAATTATCCTTAGTGTTAGAAGCTTCTGTCTGCTATCTTCAGAAATCCCCCTGATTGCAATTTAAATCAATTTCTCTTACTCAGTTCATAGTAGACATGGAAAACAGGGGTTTTTTCCCCCCCTTCTGTTATTCAAGTAACCTTTTCCTGTTTGAAAGCAGCAGTCGTCTCCCATCAGTCTCTCCCAGACTGAAGAAGCCCTGGTTCTAGGTTTTCCTCACGGGCTGTGTTTTCTCACCTTTGGATCACTCCTGTTGGTTCAAACTCTTTGGCACAGGCCTTCATTTTCCAAGTGCTGCTTCCTCCCTGCAGACAACAGGACGAATAGAAATACAGGGACAGGATGTGAAGCCGAAATGTACATAAAGATGTAAGCAAAGGTGCCTGGGAAGATGAATTTGAAACGTGGGGGTGTTTGATGGTTAGAATCTTCTTTAGCTTTTCAGCTGCGAACAGCCAGGTCTGTCCACACAGCAGGGGAAAGATCAGTAGCAGCAGAAGGTAGGTGCAATATAGTGGAAGCAGGGGGACAAGAATCTCCTCTTCTTGCCCATCCTCTCCAGTTTCTAGCAGTTACAGAAAGCTAATGGTGAGAGCTCATCTCCACTAATCCTGCAGACGCCCGGGAATGTCTCCATCAGCATTGAAATTCACCAGCTGGGTATCAGATTTACGGAGAAATAGTTGCTAAGTGCCTGTTTGTGCAGGGATCACCCTGACCGTTCAGGAGTTTAAAAAACCAAGGGAACAATGAAGCACTTTGCAGGTGGAAGTGGCCACATTCCTCAGGGGAATCTATCAGCTGCAGGACATCGATCCATGATGACCCTTTCTATTTAAGGAGGAGCTGAGCATTCCAGTGAGAACTTTTTTTTTTTTCAGTTGACTTGTGATTTATGCAGCTTGTCCTTTAGGGCATTGTTATCAGAGTATTACTATAGCAAGGTAATTAGAATTACTCACACAGCCCAGTATGTGGTAGGCTTTCCACATGAGTGAGGCAGGATCCTTCCCTGAGGAGTTTCACAATCTGCACGGACAAAAGCAGCAAGTTACAACCGAGTTAGGAGGCAGAGGTGTAAGTGCTGGTCTTACTGCCATCTGTGCTGCATTTACAGATTAGAAGTCACTGCTTCTAAAGTTCCATCTATGAAGTTCCAATAGCTTGAATGCCTTTGTTTTGCTTCTCAGCCTCCACATACTCAGGAGGTCTGCAGCCATTAGGCAGGTGTGATGGTGGGAAAAAATTCTGCCTCCATCCTAACGTAGTGCTTAGTGATGTTAAGTTCCAAGAAAGTGTTGCTGCGTTTGTCTGAAGTTCTGCTGCTGCTTAGAAGTAAGATGCTGTAATGGAGATGAGCTTTGCTTCACTGTTCGTTTTGGTTTCCTCAGGAGCTGTGAGCAGGAGCTTTCACTCAGAGGTACGTGCATATCAGAATGGTATTAGTTTTGGGAGCTGATGTCAGGAGCTGACTCTTTCAACAGCAGCAAAGCACGTGTTATGTGTAAGTGCCTTGGAAACAGAATGAGGTGTTGGGATTGTACTGAAGTATTTGGAATGCCTCCAGCCTGCACCCAGGCCGAGACAAAGACGTGCTGCAGACTCTTCAGGCATGGAGCAAGACATCTCTTCCCCAGCTTATACCAGTCCCACACATACTGAAGTGCCTGTCTGTGCCAGGGTAAATTTGTGTATCTTAGGGCTGGTAGATCTGCTGAGCAATGCATCCGTCGGTAGACGTGTTGTTGGACAGCATGAACTGTGTCTAGATGTGCAGCCTAACCCCAGCTGGTTTAAGGTATTAATCACTGGAATCTCACAATAGCTATGTGATGCATTTCTGTGGGGATAAAACTAACAGCTGTGACTCAATTTGCAGTACGTTTCATGTTAAGTCATTGTCGAGGTTTTTAATTTGTGCCTTTTTATTTGCTAGTTACGTTTTTCAGGCTTCTTTCTGGCAAAAATTACTGTACAATTCTAAATCACAGTAAAGAAAACAACCCCCTGTGATGGCTACATGTTTGTAGTGGAAATGCTGGCAGCATTTGCAAGAGAGAAGATGCTGAGATCTGACTTAAGTTGCTGAAAAAGAAATTTGCTTCAGTGCATTTTGGCCCTCAAAGATGGTATCAGTAAAATTACATAGAAAAGGTGCCCCCAAACACACCTGTTTATCAGCATTTTTGAAGTACAGTCATTCCTGCAGGAATTCAGGTCTAGAATGTATGAACACATTAACACCTTTTACAGAGCCCTTTTATCAGAGCTATTGTGTTCTCAAATAGGTCACAAAGACAATAAAAGAGCCAAGAAACGAGAATACTGTGGAGGAAAAAGTAACTTACTGGCTGCTGCTGGGCTCACTGCAAAAGTAAAATGATTTTGATAAGATGTTTCCTGTTTAAATAGACATTTGACTATGTGTCCTTTGGCTTTAAGGAAGTCTCAAACAAAATCCCTTCCCAGTTGCTTAGCTGTCTGGGTGGTTTTTATTGCTTTGAAGTTAGGCTTTATCTGCTGGCTTCATTCACAGACGAGCTGGCTGCTTATCACATCTGTGGATCAAATCTTCAAAGGTTTTGTCTGCAGAGTCGGGATTTATGAGGTCACGTGGAATCCCCCTTGGAGGGAGTTCAGCCCATGGCAGCAGAATTTCGGGGAAAGGCTTTGGTCGGTAGGTGATGCTGGGCAGGGGCTCTGCGGTGCCCTGCGCCGGGGTGGGTGTGCGGTGCCCGGAGCCGGGGGAGCGTTGGGTTGTGAGCGCTGGCCCCTTTTCAGCACGCAACATATAGAGAATGTGGGAGACCAGAGTGCATTCCTAGACACAGACTCACCGTGTTGCTGCTTCCAGTAGAGCTGTGTGAAATGTCAGAAGGAATTAGACCCGTGCTGGAACGGACAACCACATTGGGCTCCGCTGCGCTGTTACAGCCAGGCTTAGACACTGCACTGAATGGGTGAAAAGGATGATTTATTTTTTTCAGGAAGGTGGCTGCTTATTAAAAGTCAAAATATATATATATATATATATATATAAAAACCCAACCCAAAGGCTGCCTGGCTTTCTGCTTACTTCAACAGTGAGCAGCAGCTGTCAAACCTGCAGCCAAGGCTGCTTGGTCCCAGCCCCAAGCGTCCCTCCAACAACGTGCCAGCTGGGACGAGCATCTCCAATAAAAGCACATTTGAGTACTCTTGCCTCTGGAACACAGCATGCTCTTCGGGCTGCGTTCAGGCATGCCAGGCTTTGCTGACTGTACAGAAATGGGAGGGCTCGGTGCAGCAGCATATGTTTGTTGCATTTCTGAGTGTCTCGCAAACAGCTTTAGCTGATGAGGCCACTAGAGATCACGCTTGGCTTCAGCACAGGCAAAATGATATAACTACATGTGCTGCAGGCAGCAGAGAGCACTCGTCTGTGCTGATTTATACCTCTCAGCTTCCATGCAGGAGATGGATATTAGGTTAAATGATTGCAGTGATCTCTGTTAACACAGTGTTGGAAAGAAAGTTATTTTTCCTTGGATGAGGCGCGCTGTGAGTTACCTCCTGCAGGAGGATGAACAGATTGTAGGTATTGTGAAGGTAGTATAACCCTATATATAGTGAGGGATTTAGGAAGGTATGTAGTAAATCTTAATTTGGTGTGAGACGTGGCTAGCTGTCTCTGTTGGACTCTGCCTCCCTTGACTTCTCCATCAGACCGTGCCGCTGCTGCAAAGAGTAGTTTCGTGTTTATGCACTTGGCTCTTACTGTGGCAAAAACTGTTATCTTTCAGCACTTATTAATGCAGCCCCTCTTCGGATTGAAGCTCCACCCCGAGAAGAAGTAGAGCTTATTCAGCCTCTGCAGCCACACGCTGTCTCCTGCCATGGCTCCTCCTCCCCTCCCACCCTTGGGTGGAACCAGAGAAGGGAAAACTTGACAATAGTTAGCAGGCAGCAGAGCTCGCAAGAACTATTGCAGAAGCATGTCCAACTAGCCCGGTTAGCAGTTACTCTATCCTTCCCAAGGGTGCCGCCGCTGCCGAGTGCGGGAGAAGATGGTTGTAGCCATGGGAGCCAGGAAAAATCTGAAAAGGAGCAAGCAGCCGAGAGACCTGGCGTTCCTGGGGCAGCTTCAAAGAGAGGTGAAGTATCTGAATCAGCGCGAGATTAAATGAGCACTGGCTGCTGCCATGTTGGCAGAACAGAGCTGTTCAGAGGCAGTTGGACGAGTTTGTGGCTGAGCCGGTTTATCCAGTGTTGAAGATGGGAAGTTACTGGTCTGCCCCAGCTCACTTCGCTCCCAAGGATCCCTTTCGGTAAGTCTCGCGCAGGATTAGCAGTGGAATCTTCAAAGTGTTATTCCTCCCCCCTTAACGCTGTCCTAAGCAGTGAGTGTGCGAGGTGTGAACAATGAGGTCCAGTGCTCGTGCTGCTGGTGTCTCCTCCAAAGCCCCTCGTGCCCGGGCACGGCGCAGGGGGAGGTGAGGTGTGCTGTGGTGAGTTCAAGGAGAGACGTAACCCGCAGCGAGGCGATGCATAATCTAGTTGGAGAGCAGAAACCAGGTACTTTGCAGGTAACTAGGGACAAGCACACACTTTCCTTGCGTGGAAAGGATTCTCCTGTGATGTTTCTGTTTGTATTAACAACCATTCCTGCTCCAGTCAAACGCATGAGGCTTGAGAAGGGCAAATAGCTACAGAATAAGGCTTTGATTGCATTACATCTCAGTAGTGGAAACTCTTAGTGGGGCTGAACACAGCGGGGATGGTGACACGCTGATGTGCTGATGCGGTGGATGGATGGGGAAAGGCCAGGCTTGCAGTTTCATTGTCTCCCTCCTATTCCCCTCCTCTCGGATTTGCTCAGTATTGATCCTGTTCCTGCAAACACACTGTTGTACTGATTTGGGAGTAAGGAGCCTTTTGTTAAAACAATCTAGGCTAGGAGTAAATACTGCTGTGCAGTTGCTAAGCTGCTTTAGGCGACTTTCTGAAACAGCATCCGCTTTCAGAAAGGAAAGTGAGCTGGCATTCATTATTTGTAATATGTGTAGGGCACCATGCTAAGCCATAGAAACACCTTCTCCTAAGTGTGTGGAAATGGTTTTGCATAGCCAGAGCTTAAATACTCTGTCTCCTAGCACTCAGTTTGTTTTCTAGCATCTGTTCTTGCTTTTCTAGTGTCTCTTATGTAGCCAGTGCACACACTTGTGCTGAGTCTGGGTGAGAAGCCCCTGGGTTAGCTGCAGGCTGGGGTGGTTTTATTCCACAGCTTTCTGTCTGCGTGACTGTCCTCTCCCCAGCCCTGCCTGCAGAATTGGAGCCACAGCTCTTTCGAGCCTGTCTAGCGTTAACTGATCTAGCCTGACAGTGTGTGTGGGGGGTGGATTTTATTAATGAGCCCTTCTCAAAAGGATCTGTCTCCTCAGTGCCAGGGAGTCTTTGCTTCCATGAGGGTATTGGCTTTCATTTAGATGTGAAAGAGATGCCACATCAATTGAATCTCCATCTCGCTGAAAACCAGGCTGGTTACCTGTTGTGACCTGATCTTCCTACCACCCCCCACAAAACCAAGTAGCCATCAAGCAGGGATTTGTGAGCCTTTTCTGCACCTGCTGTGCCACAGAGCATCAAGGCTGATCCCTGCACCCTGATGCTGCCCGGGGTTCCTGGAGGATGGCTATGGGAGGCAGATTAATTTGTTCATTATAACCAAGGCTGGGAATCAAAGAATCATAATGTATAGGACTGTATAATCATAGCAGGGTTCTGCAGCTCTGAAGATGGCAGTGAGAGGAAACATGTCAAGTATGGCTGTTACCAGTCCTCCAAGAACATTGATTTCCCTGTTTGTTACTCTGCAGTAAGAATAGCAAATCACCTAGGAGAAGATTAGCAGTTTCTGATCTATAAAAGACAGAGCAAGAAATCTTCCTTCCTTTTGGTTGCGGAGGCTGGCAAAGATCAGCTTGCTTAATACCTGTAGAAGTGATTGTATTCCTGTCTCAGCTGATGTGAGCCCTGGCAGTGGCAGTGCTGCAGTGTCACCACACCAGTGGGGAGGGAAAGGAAGGAGTGAGAACTCTTGTATCTTCTGTGATCAAATTCTGACATAGCCCTTCGGTGCGAGTCAGGTGGAGCACTCATGTGATGTCTTTATTATTTGGGCGAAGGCACTGACACAGTCTTAGAGCTGTACCTGGGGGCTGTCAGTCACGTCTCCACACCTGACACATCTAAAGTCTTTTCTACGTCACAGAACACATGGCAAATAACAGAAGGCGCTGCTTGGCCATATGGGCCATAGCCACGTCCTCTGGCTGGCAGCAATTAACCACGAGGTAGCCAGTTAGAGCCATGACCATCGTGGAGCCTCTCTGGGGCTGGCTGCTTTGTTCCTGTTGCCTCACTGCCCTGGGTGGGGTGCTGAGCCTTGAGCTGCAAACTCGTCCTGCCCAGATTTGTTTAATTGCATAGCAAAGGACTGACTGCTTGCTGGCTCCACCCCCTCACCTTCATTTTGCTATGGGTGTGTTGCAAATTAGATACCAGTGCTTGTTTCCGGATGGAAGCAAACTAACCCAAGTGCTGTAAGGTTGGAATCAAACCATGGCGAAGTAGGGGAAAGGTAAAGGGAAGACAAAGGCACATGATCCTGTAAACGGAACTGTGGTTGTGTTGGTTTTGCAGAAATTTTAGATTTTCTTAGGGAGAAAAAGGAGTGGCTCAAGGTGAAATTGAAGAGGGGTGAGGAAGGGAAGGTTTTGTGCTTAAAAACAAATGAATAAATAACCCACCTGCTTGGAGAGAGCTTGGCCAGGTCTTGAAGTCCTGGTGGAGCAGTCTCCGGTATCGCTGTCTGCATCCCAAGTGCAGGTCTGGTCACAGCTCCCTGTTTGAAGATGTAATCACTCCTGGAGCACGCACTGGTACAGGCACGCACACAGAAGCCGGGTAAGTCTGAGGGATCCAATTTGCCCGTGCTGAGCCAGATGTTCCTGCCACAAGGTGATAGAAATCTTTGCTGTTAGTCTCCACTTGTTCTTTTCTCCCTCCCACTCACCTACTTGATCATTCAGCGTGGGGTATTTACTGGAAATGAGAGCCAAAGGCTAGTGGTTGAAGGGAAAATGCATTGCAATGCCCTCTAGGTCTCTTGCATACCATGAGCACGGTGTAACCATGACAGTGCCCCAAGGCTGAGGCTGTGATGATGCATGTCCCATGTATAGCAACGATAAGTTACTGCTCCCCCTGTGTCAGACAGAACTGGCAGGGCCCTGTTGCACATGCTGGAGCTCTTTCCCATCGCTGCGGAAGGGGGGGAGGGTTTGGAGCTCCTCAGCTGTGAGAACAAACACTATAAAAGCCAAATACATTAGAAGGAGCAACTTTCCTGAGGGTAGGGTACGGCTCTAAATACCTCATGAGGTGTGTTTTCCCCTCAAACCATCGGCTGCTTACAAGCAGCTTCACCTTGTTGCTTTGCAGTCTCTTGGGATGGAGCAAATAACTCTCCATGTTGGAGCACGACCAGCTTCGCATATCATCACGCTCGTTACAAGCTGGTGGATTTTATAAGGAATGTCTTTGGCACAAATAAGCTTTCAGGAAGCTTGTAAAAGGTGAAGTCAACAGCAGCTCTCATCTGAGACCTGGGAACACGTAAAATGTGCAGCTCCTCTGCCACTACCTGACGTGAGGGCACTTGGTGCTGCAGAGAGCTCTGCTGTCCAGGAGGCCACATGCCCACCCGAACCCCCACCCCGGTGCAATGGGCTCCCCTCCAGTGTAGTAACTGTGACCACTGTTAGGGTACAGGGCAGAAGAAACACTGCCTTCCACCTTTGGGAAAGCATGGTTTTGATGATGTATTGATCCTCGAGGGGTTTCTTTGAACCAGTTATTGGTGACTTACCCACCTTGGAATCTGCACTCAGAAATGGCCAACACCAGACTAATTTTCCTTTTAAAGTCTGAGAACGTGCTGCCCAGGGCTAATGGAATAATTTTTAGTGATGCAACTGCTGTCTGTGTCTTATCTCTCCATTAAGTCACACCTCCGTGCTGCAGAAGTTGAATTCCCGTGCCCAGTGCATCCTGCTGAGGCAGGATTATTTTGTGTTCAGCAAACCTGAAGATCTGGGTTCTGCTTGTGATTTGCTAAAACGATATCTGCATAGAATTGCTGCATCTCTTTCCTTGTTTTTTGGGGGCAAGCTGTTTATTTCTTGGAGCGTGGGTAGCGGAGTATGAGTAGAGAGTAATGGTTGCTTGTTGGAATGGGAGCTGACACCAATATGTGAAGGATTTTGAGAGTCCCTTCATGAAATAAGAAAAATAGTTTTGTTTGGGCTTTTTTGTTGATTGCAGATAAAAAAAAATCTCATGTGCTGTCCTCAGCAGACGGAAAGGGAGAGCAATTGGTGGGGAGAGGTGGAGGACTTTCATTACAGTTAATTGACGGATGCAGTCAGTATGTGGAGCTCAAAGGACGAACGGCTTTGAAAACTCCCTCAAATGGATAGTGCTGCTGTTGACCTTTTGGGAGAGGTCTGCTTACAGAAGAACAGAAAGGCTTTCTGCAAAGGCTGGTGCACAACTGGCTTTGGGTTGTGTAGGAAGGGGGGACAGAGAGGCAGGATCCATTCCCCTAAACTAGGTGAGGGGACCGGTGCCCCAGCACAAGGTGGTGTGATGGTGTGGAAGCAGTGAGCAGGAACAGCAGAGCTGTCTGTGTGCTGGGCAGCCCTGCGGCTGGAAGCTCACGTCCGGGAAGAGGGAGAAAGCAGAGGAACAAAATTTATACGGCAGAATTTATAAACCTACTGATGCCTTTTAATGAATGGATGGGATTTGTTTTAAACTTTGGAAGCTTGTTCTTTTCCTTTGTGTTGGTTGATACCACCTCTCCTTACAAACCTTGGTTTTGGTGCTGATTTTCAGTTGAAGCAGCATTGGAAAATGGAGGGGTTTAGTACTTCTGTACTGGAAGAGCTGGTGAGGAGCTGCTGCTCAGTGTCTGCTTTCTCCGTGCAGGAGAGGAGCTTTTCCATTGCCTTGTGACTTGTTGCCAACTGGAACCTTGTTCCTTTGTTTCCTTCAAGGTGCTCTGAATGTCAGGATCCCCTCACTAACTGGTACTACGAGAAAGATGGGAAGCTCTACTGTCACAAGGACTACTGGGGGAAGTTTGGGGAGTCCTGCCATGGCTGCTCTCTGCTGATGACTGGACCTGTGATGGTAAGGGCTCTAAAGGTCTCCTGCCCGGAGGCAGGATGTGCCTGTCTCCAACTCCTTGAACTTGGTTGGGAGTTGCCCTAGCTATTCAGATAATCAAATAAACTGAAGGTAATAGTCTCTATGCTACTGTAATCTCTAATCAGAGATTAGAAATAAAGCTTGTGTGCACATCTCCTAGTTAGAGATTAATTCTGAATGGGAGGAACTCTTAAAGGAGGGGGTTGTGAGGATCTGAAGCATATGAACAAAGAAGTAAGGTGCTGAAATGCCCAGGCATGAGAAACAGAGAGGTGATCAGGGGAACATCTGCTCAGTTTCTGTAGCACAGTGCTCAGTGTCTCCATGGGGTGATTTTCCACTGCACTGTGGAGTCAAACCTCTCGGCTCGGGATAAACAGCAGGTTGTTGGCTTTGGGGAAGGTTGCCATCCGAGTCCCACCTGGACTGTGGCCAGGGTGGTTTTCTGGCTGGTGGTGTCTTGAAGTAGTGTTAGCCCCAATTGCTTTGAAACATTGAAGTTTGCCTGCACAATATGGGGTTTGCCTAAATGTTCCCCTCTGTCTTGCCACAACCTTGCAAATATTTAACCTTTAGAACTGTCAAGAAAGGAATTTAACCATTATTTTTCAGGTCCTAAATAAAAGCAACATGGTACTCAGTAGTGTGATTGCTATCTCAAAGGGGAGTACTGAGAAAAGTGCAGACAGTTTCTCGTTGCCTGCAGAAGTCTTTGCAAAATACTGTCAATAAGGAAGTTCTCATAAGGAAAATAGAAAAACAGATCAATGAATAAAAGTATTCTTTAAAGGTATTTTGTTGTCCCAGTCTCAATTAACTTTTTTTTTTTTTTTTTCTGTCAGTGGCTGGTAAAGTATCTGAGTTTGTGCATTGCCTGTTTGCCAAAAAAAAAAAGCCCTTTCAGCTTTATTAATTCAAGCGTAACGTTAGTTATCTTGCCAAGAGCAACTGAACAGGAAGGTTTAATAACTTGTTTACTAGTCTGCAGCGGATTATCAACTATTTTTGATAGTTGAGTGGCTGCCAAATATAGCTGAGGTTTCCGGGACACAAGCTTTGCTTTCCATGTTGACATGTTTGTTTCAGAGAAGTTTTGCAAACAAGGTGCCAAGGATGGGGTTCAGGAAAGGTAGAACAGGCTAATATAACTCTGTGGTAAATAACTGCCACTTGACTTTGAGATCGGAACGAACCTCGTTGTTAATTAGAAACGAAAGCAGTAGCTGCATCTGCTGATGGGTTTTGGCCCTTCTAAGCTACTCCCTTTTCTGTCTGTAGGTGGCTGGCGAATACAAGTATCACCCCGAGTGCTTTGCTTGTATGAGCTGCAAAGTGATCATTGAGGACGGGGACACTTACGCGCTGGTGCAACATTCCACTCTCTACTGGTAAGCTGGAGCTGCTCCCTGCTGTGTGTGTAAGCCCTCTTCAGCTGGCTCCTTGTGGTTCAGCCAAATGCTGTGCTCGGGAATGCCAGGAAGCTGCCTTTTGAGGGAGGGAGGAAGGAATGGAATAAGCACTTAGAGTTATAGATTATGGTCAGTGAGAGAACTTGGAAGTGTGAGTTTGGCAGGGAGGGATAGGCCACTGCCATAATGACTTTCTTCACTTCTTTTAGTGGAAAATGCCATAACCAGATTGTGCTGACACCGATGATAGAAAAACACTCCACTGAGTCTCTGCGTGAGCAGCTGCCGTATACGCTGACCCTCATCTCCATGCCAGCAGCCACTGATGGCAAGAGAGGGTTCTCCGTGTCTGTCGAAGGTGGCTGCTCCAGCTATGCCACTGGTGTCCAGGTGAAAGAGTGAGTATGACAAGGTTGTGTGCAAGGTACATGTCTGTGCAGAGGGAGCTGGTGAAATCCCGCAGTGCTGCTGTCCTGCCAGCTGCTGTAACTGCTGAGGGCATCTGTCCCGGCACAACAGAGACATACAGTGGTTAATAGCCATTTGTGTTTGGTCTCCATTTCACTCTTGTGATGACCTTAATTGGTAATTTATTTCTCAGTGCTGTCTCCTTCACTGAACACAAAACATTGGGCGAATTGTAATGGACTAACAATTTTTGCCATTGGGCAGATGAAGGGCTTCCCCCAAAGCAGCTCAGACCTAAACACTTGGTCTAGTGGGAGCTCCCTGTGTTGGTAGATTAGCTTTGTTTTATTTCAGAATGAAGGGAAGCATCAGAGATCAAGTATCTTTTATAATTTTGGCTAAGATGACTTCCCACACACACTATAATTCCCATGTTTAGAGTTAACAGGATGCACATCAGCCCAGATGTCCGAAACGCCATCCACCCCGCAGATCGTATCCTGGAGATTAATGGAGCTCCTATTCGTACGTTACAGGTGGAGGAGGTGGGTAGAGTTCTGTTCTGAAGCCTCCTTCTCAGCTGCCTTCCTACAGCTTTTCTGTCTCCTGGCACTGCTCTCCTGCCCCGCACGCAGCGTGTGTACACCCAGAGTGCTCCTCCTGACCGGGGGAATAAACGTGAAGACGAGCTTTGCTGCCCCTTCCAGCTGAAGAGGAAAACATAACAGATGGAAATGCAATTAGGATGCAGTTCTGATTTTGTAACACTCAAACACGAAGAGAGGTAATAAGAAAAGTGCAGGGCTGTGAAATCTCAGAGGACAGAGAGGCTGTGAAGACTCTCCATGTATTGCTAGTGAAGGCCACTCTTCTCATCCTGTTAGAAGCAACTGCCAAGAGACAGAAGTTCAGCTGATCCTAGGGATGAGTTTCCTGTTGCTAAAAAAAAAAAGTATTTGATGTCTGTATTTACAAGTAAATGCGTTATACAGATATCTGGTGACGCTGCAAGAGTGTAGTGAGACCACCATGACCTTCACTACGCAAGGGGTGTATTTACTGTTGGTGCTGAAGAGAACATTAGTAGCACAATCGACATCTCTCGGATAAATCTCCGTGTAGCTTTTGCAAGGCTGGTTTTTGCAGCACTATTCAGGATGGGAGCTTTTGTGGCTTTTGAACACTCTTCAGAAAAAGAAAAAAAAAAAAAAAGTATTAGATGTCTGTATTTACAAGTAAATGCATTATACAGATATCTGGTGATGCTGCAAGAGTGTAGTGAGACCACCATGACCTTCACTACGCAAGGGGTGTATTTACTGTTGGTGCTGAAGAGAACATTAGTAGCACAATCGACATCTCTCGGATAAATCTCCGTGTAGCTTTTGCAAGGCTGGTTTTTGCAGCACTATTCAGGATGGGAGCTTTTGTGGCTTTTGAACACTCTTCAGAAAAAGAAAAAAAAAAAAAAAGGGTGTTTGGTCACTTGTAGCTGAGCAGAAAGAAGAGGATTTGGATAGCATCAGGAACTGTTGCCAGCTTGATTTGTCTGGTGGAGAGCTGTGGTGTGCACAACTAACCCACAGCTATGCAGTGATCTCACCGAGCTTTTTACTCTGATTCCTGAGGGGCATTCTGCCGTGTCTCCTCTGTCTCCTGTCACTTGTGTGCCTCCTGTCTGCTACCATCCTCTCCTTCGGTTTGGTTGCAGGTGGAGGACTTGATTCGCAAGACAAGCCAGACGCTTCAGCTGCTGATCGAGCACGACCCAGTCTCACAACGCTTGGACAGGCTTCGTTTGGACTCCCGCCTTCCCACCCACATAAAGTCACCCATTTCCCCACGCTCCCTCTCTCCACTGGACATCAAGGAGAATCTGGAAGGAACTCTCCGACGGCGCTCCCTCAGGTAAGGAGTTGGGAGCTCTGCTGCCTCTGCCCCTGCGCTACCTGCCTGGGCCACGCCGTGCCTGGGAGTCACCCATTTCCCCACGCTCCCTCTCTCCACTGGACATCAAGGAGAATCTGGAAGGAACTCTCCGACGGCGCTCCCTCAGGTAAGGAGTTGGGAGCTCTGCTGCCTCTGCCCCTGCGCTACCTGCCTGGGCCACGCTGTGCCTGGGCCCTGTGATTGCAAACCCCTGCAGAGATGTGACACGTCTCTGATAGGTGCCTTGCTATAAACCAGTGGTGAAGCAGCACAGAGCTTCAGATTCTGCTCTTAACATGTACCCTCCCCGTTCCCTTTCAGGGTGGTGAACTTGCCTTAATGAAAATAAGAGCTGTACTTCTAACGTAGAAAAGCTACAAATTTTTACAGTTAGAAAATGTAAAGGTCAGATTTTTACCAGCCTTAAATGGTTGAAGAAGAATGTATCCTTAAAGGGACTATGTCTGAGATCTGAGATTTGGCAAAAATCTCATCTTCCTAGGCTGGAGCACTCAGTTGCTCATTTAGCCATTTACCAGTATTTTAATCTTTGTTTAGAGCTAGCAAGTGCTGTGTCTTCACAGCTTCCTCCTCCTGTTCACAGAGCTCCAGCCCTGACTAACGGTGCAGGAGATGTGGGGTGTTAGGCAGCTCCGACTTGGGAGCTGCTCTAGGTTTCTAAAGAGCTTCCACACAGCTGGGAGAGCATCCGGCTTTTGAGATGTGAAGAGCACTGAAGCACATCTAGAGTCTGGTCCCTCAGGAGCTAATGATGGGATATGTTGGACCAAAAGTTTCCTAGCAGCTTCCCTGATCTTCCTGTCTCCTTTGTTTTCTAGGCGAAGTAACAGCATTTCTAAGTCTCCCGGCCCCAGTTCCCCAAAGGAACCGCTCCTTCTGAGCCGTGACATCAGTCGCTCTGAATCCCTACGTTCCTCTTCTAGCTGCTCCCAGCAAATCTTCCGGCCCTGTGACCTGATTCATGGCGAAGTACTAGGAAAAGGATTTTTTGGACAAGCAATCAAGGTGAGGGAGGTCCCCACACATTCGTCATTCACTTTGATTACAGCCATGTCTGCCTGTCTGGGGGTCCTTTGTCACTCTCTCAGTGGTCTGTGCCCTTCTGATAGTGATCGGTGTTGGAATTCGCCTGGTTTCTCAGTGAGATGCATTTCTGTTTCATTCCCTGACCGTGAGAGTCTCTGGCTATGGGAGGTTTTGACTTTATTCCCGTTGAATGTCAACCTTGGCCCTACGTACTCATCTCCTGAGTTAGACTTAGAGCTCCACAGGTCACAGGAACCACCTGGGTGAGGTGGGGAGAATGGGGAACAAGCTACACTTTCTCTTAGGAGCATCTTTCTTGTGAAGAGGTGCATTCAGCTCCCCAGTACGGCATTTCTCCTCCACCCTGTGGTGTGCTTGGGGGTTTGCCAGGCTGATGTAGTGCCCATCTCTGAACCCCCAGCAAAACCTAAATTGATTGTCAATGTGGTGGTAGTGGACAGGTCTTGCATGACTCTTACAATTAAAATCTATTAATAGCAGTTCTCTTGTGTTTGAGCTCTCTGGTCCTGACCAGGGGTGCTTCAGCAGCTCTGTCCTGGCATCCCTGACAGCATTGGGGAGCAGCTTCCTCTGCCTTACCAAGGTGCTGTGAGCTCCTCAGTGCTCAGGTTGCTGTTCCCCATGTTATGGGACTTGTCTCCTTACACCTGTACAAACCAGGTGTCCAGCCACCATATTCATCTCACACTTCATGGGAGGTGGTGAGCCAGTACTACAAACCCAATGCTTTTGATCCATACTAATGAGCATATTTCTCTTCTCCTCTGCTCATAGAGAAATAACAGGTCCAGGTAAGCAGAACCTTTCCTCTGTCGCATGCTTTTGTCATCTGCGTCCCCACAGTTAATGGCACAAAGGTGTTTCTTTTCTGCTCAAATTACCCGATAGCCATCCTGTTCTGGTGCATGCTCTGGGAGTTAAAATTGCCCTCTTGGAGTTTCATAATGACACTTGTTTCAGTTTTGCTGGTATGTCAGCTTAAGAATTCCACTTAGCCTTGTTTTGTCCTTGCCTTTTCACTTCCCTTTATCTTTGGGCAATAGATGTCCCCGGCTTTCATGTCCCTGGCTGAAATGTGTAGTGTTCCCTGGCTCGCTACTTGTATATGGATGCTGATTTCAGACAGGAGCAGAAGAACATTGTACTCTTGCTTCTGTTGTGTTATTCCATGCATTCGTATTCCACCTGTGTCAGCCTTGCTGTGTCCCATGGTTCCAAACAGACCTAGTGTGCCACAGTGTCTGCAAGAGCTCATAAGCTTCCTGAATGCTGTAACTGGGGCTTGTGTTCTGGAGGTTTTCTGAAAGGCTTTTTATTTTAAAGGGTATGAGGCAAAAAAGGGACATCTTTCTTGGAGTTCAGATTGACTGGTTTTTATGCAACAAGTACTGTATCTGGTCAGAATAGTTCCCTTTTGTTCCTAGAGAGACAGTGGTTGGTTAGTTACCTGGAGATCTTAGAGAGACTGAGCTGTCCAAGTTTAGCAACTGAAGGGGAGGGGATTTCCAGAAAAACCTCATCAGAATTTGGACCCTTCCAACTCATTCCTGCACCCCATGCAAGCAAGGCAGAGCTGCTTAGCAGAAACCTCTAGAATGCAGCAAAATGCCAGGAACTAGTTGGATAGAGGCAAACAGCTCTTGAGGAACTGGAAATGCTTTCCATGTAGAGAGCCAGAAAATTCATTACCTGATGTTTATGGTGGATTTCTGTGTGTTTGCCACCATTCTGGGATGTTCCCCACAGGGAGCAGTACACCGCTCCCATGGAGCATGGTAAAATAACTGCTTCCTGCCTTACCTGAACAGCCTGTACATCCCACTTGTGCTTGCACGTGAGTAAGTTTGATAAGCTCATCAGAAACCATCAGGCTTCAGAGTCCCCATAAAACCTAAGCAGGTAGTAATGCGGGTTTGGGTTGTTTGGTTTGGTTTCTGATGGAAGTGAACATTGATTCCTTTGAATGTACCCGAGGGTCTGTGTACAAAATGCGAGCATCGCGCTGGGCAGGTACTTTCTGTAAGGGAACTCAAGGCACACATGAGTATGGGACTGATGCCTCCAGAGGCTTTGGCAGCCTGTGTGCCTGCTCAGCCCTATGTTACCTCAAAAAGAGACTTCAGCTCCAGTTCTTGGGATGCTGTTGCTCTCCTGGGATGATCTTCTGTCAGCTCTAGGTAGTTTCTGTTTCACGTACAGAAATCTTTGCTGAATTCGGGAAGGAGAAATTTCATACAGTTTTCTGCATATCCCTGGGCTCTGAATTTTCTCCCATCTCTATTCGTCTTGGGATGGAGGGGGATGTTGCCATCTTTTCCAGAAGAGTTGCAAGAGCGTTGGAGCTGTGTATTCTTGAACCTTGCCTGTAGTTGTGGTTTCTGTTTCCACCAGGTGACTCACAAAGCAACAGGAAAGGTGATGGTGATGAAGGAGCTGATTCGCTGTGATGAGGAAACACAGAAGACTTTCTTGACAGAGGTAAGAGCAAGATTTTAAAATGCTTCTGAGCCAGCAGTGTGGTGGAACTCTCTTCCATCTTCTCCAGAGAGAGAGTGATCGTGCCAGGAACCTGGCAGGAATCAAGGTGCTGAGGAGGGAGACATCACACAGGGAAAGGCTGACGTGAGCTGAATGTTTGCTGCACTGACGTGTGACTCACCCTGAGCAATAGCCATGGCTTCAGCTCATTAATTTTTCAGTGATAAAAAGCAGCCTGAGTCTGAGGTAAATTGAGCTGTGCAATACATAAAGGATTTATCCCTTGAGCCTTGTGCATAAATACAAATGATGAGGGCAAATATCTGTAAGATATTCAAGACTGCTGCTGTATTTAACCTAAAGTATTTTCTTGGGGCTGCCTACCATGGTTTCCAGAGTCAGATTTAGCTTAAAGGCAACTCCCTAAACACCCGACGCTGCTATTCCAGCCCTGATGCATGCGGATAGCTGCCCTGGAGAGCTCCTGCCTCTTAAAAGTTAGCCAAACTCAAGGGTGCTCTCCTTAAAGACTAAGATCAGGTTAATTGCACAGTGTGAAAACGAAGAGGCAACAGATTTGACTGCCTTAAGGTTGAGGTTTGAGTGTACTCTGTGATCCTGGAAGAGACCTCCAGCATTGGAGTGCTTGTCACCACAGAGAGGATCCGTCAGGACTTGTTCCATTCTCTTTGGGGTTCTGCTTCCCAGGTGAAAGTGATGCGCAGCCTGGATCACCCCAACGTGCTGAAGTTCATCGGTGTACTGTACAAGGACAAGAAGCTGAATCTCCTCACTGAGTACATTGAGGGGGGCACCCTGAAGGACTTCCTCCGCAACGCGGTGAGTATGGAAGCCTGGTGGACCTGGGCTCAGTGAGGTTGACAGCGTGTTGTTGGTTGCACTGGCCTTATGGTGGTTGTTGTTAGTCTTCTCCTTTGGAGCTGTGTGGAAAAGCTGCTTCTTAGCTGTGGGTGGCCTGAGGCAGGAAGAGCCTTCTTCCAGGGGCTATGTCATCTTTCTCTGACTGCTGCAAGGGTCCCTGTTGCAGAGGAATTTCTGTCACCAGCTGGTTGGTACGATAGTCCCTGACTATTGAGGACTTGTCTTTCAGGACCCGTTTCCCTGGCAGCAGAAGGTCAGCTTTGCCAAAGGAATTGCCTCTGGAATGGTGAGTTGGACTGTCCCTTTGGACAAACCTCCGGGGTCAGGGTTAGCTGCTTCAGCAGGGTGGTGTGTGAGGGGCTGTGGATGCTCCATATTGAGGAGCAACTGGTTGTTGTGGTGTGTAAATGTGAAGGGATGTACTTGCACTTGCCTGGGAAGCCCTAACACCAATTTTCTCCCTCTGGTTCCAGGCTTACTTGCACTCCATGTGCATCATCCACAGAGACCTGAATTCACACAATTGCCTGATCAAGTTGGTGAGCTACACCTCTGTTCCCCACAGCGCGCTGCTCCCTCCTTGTCATCTTCCTCCCTGGGTTTTCTCCACATGATGGTCCCTCCTTTGTCAGGGGGGGAACCAATTTCACAGAGGCTTTTATTGCCATAAACAAGGGAGCTTCGACTTTGCACAGGATTTTCTAGACTGATTTGCTTTCACCATTTCTTGTTGTCCTACCCCCTTTCCTGTGGCCGCATCTCCTATTAACAGTCATGTTAGGAGAGTTAGTAGAGCTCTGTTCCTTATGTCAACTAGGAGATGTTCTCCACAGCTGCTTCTGTTCTTTTAACCACTTAATGACTCTTTGTTGGCACTCAGGATTGAGACAAGTGTGCAAGCGCGTGCAGATGTGTGTGCTCTCTCTTTTTGAAATGCTAGGTCACAAGATTTTTGCGTAGCTTCATTCCCTCAAGCCTTGCCCTTGTTTGCTTGGCTGGAACACAAGATTAGTGTGTAGGCTTCAAACGACCCAGGATGAAAGTCTTAGAGGAAGGTCTGAAAGGAAAGGTCTAGTTTTGCCCTAGCAAGCGTAGCCAAATTAATGGGATTAGTGCTAGCAACCCCAAAGGAAATAAGACAGTAAAGAAAGGAAATGATGAATTGGGATCATGAACTGGATGTCTTGCACCTGTCTAGACAGCTCACGACACTCATCTGGCTGCAGGAAACCTCCATAGTTGCCCTTACGGCCTAGTTGACGGTGAAGATGAGTCGCAGCCTCTTTGCTCCCGAAGGGAGCTGAGAGGAATCAGCAGCTTGTACTAAATCCCTTGTGCAGGATAAGACGGTGGTGGTGGCTGACTTCGGCCTCTCTCGGCTGATTGTGGAGGAGAGAAAAAAGCCCACTTTGGAGAAGCCGTCGGCCAAGAAACGAACCCTGCGCAAGAGCGACAGGAAGAAGCGCTACACGGTGGTTGGCAACCCCTACTGGATGGCCCCAGAGATGCTGAACGGTGAGATCCTGATAGCGGGTGAGGAGACAGCCTGGGACAAGGTGTAAGGATGATAGGATTACTGAAAGCTGCTGAGCCCTGGTAACAATCAAACCTCTTAGAGCCTGTGGTTTTAGACCTGCTAATAGGCAAGCCTATTTATACGCACAGGTACCCCAGCTGCACTTCTCTGCAGCACCTGACCCGATAAGCCTCTGTACCAGCCGAGGTAATGTTTCTGGCTCCATAGCAGGAGTCTTCAGGAGGGCAACAGGCCTAAACTTGCTGTGATCCAGATTACAGGGAAGACAAAAGAGGCCTGAAATAGGACTGAACCCGAGATCAATTTCTGTTATAACCTTATGCTTTGGAACTGCCCCTTGAGACAGGGAATCATTAAACTCCAGGATGAGGCTTACGTGTGCTGTTGCATAGATCCAGGGAGAAGCCATCTGCTGCCAGGTTTGCTGAAGCCTCAGGATTGGGGTGGGAGTTGTCCAAGTGCAGGGAAATCTCTTTTTTGGCACGCGGCCCTCAATTGCATTAAGGATGAACTATGTCCCTTAGGGGAAAATCTGCCCCACAGGGGTTGAGGAGTGAGGGTGAAACGCAGTGGATACGGTTTCCTCCTAATGAGCAGGTCAGTCTGACCTGGTTGGGCAGTTTGGCCGGTGATGGTATCAGTATTGTCCAACAGAGAGCCCACCAGGGAAGGGAGAACTTGGCTCCTCTCCCCACCTCAACTCTTCTCCGTGTCGCTTTCTTGCCTGCTGTTCTGTTTGCCTTCTCTCAAGGCTCACCAGCCCTGCTCTGGAGCCTGAGGCTGCTTCTCGGAGCCCGTCTCAGACCTGGCATTTGTCAAGAGAGCAGCAAGAGCGCAGTCTGACATCACCTCTGAAAGCAGGGCTGTTTACCAGATCTTGGCTCGGGAGGGGTGTGCCTGTAAGCTGATAATGGCACGCTGGAGCCAGGCTGCTCTCCCAGATTCACAGCGCTGCTAGTGTGTAATTTATTATCTCTGCAGTCTCTGCAGCAGGGACGGGGCACTCGCTGGCTGCCGGGGGAGCTGAAGGCTGACCCGGTGTGCTGTAGAGATGCACTAGAGCAGGAGTCAACAGGAATGGGCAGAAGCTTTCCTTAGTTATCCTTGGCGTTTGCTCGGACCTCTGATACACAAGGATTCCCTGTGTTGTCCTTTAATTCCCCAGCAGAAGAAAGAAGTGGGGTTAAACTGTGATGGCAGTGTGTAGGAAGATGGAATACATATCTTGGAGCAACTGACCCTGCTCAGATTTAAGCCTTGCTTTGTCCCCAGTTTTAGAGCCCTCCAGGGGATAGGTTTAGTTAAGCTTTGGACTGGCAGCTCCTGGAATAGCTGGGTTGGGAGCTGCCTCTCACAGAGCTGAGTGTCTTTTGTTTCCTGCAGGACAGAGCTACGATGAGACAGTGGACATCTTTTCATTTGGGATTGTTCTCTGTGAGGTAAGACCAGGATGTTACTTCTTCCCCATTGCTGTCTCCTTGCACACATTGTGTCAGCCAGTTCTCTGTGTCCGAGTGTGCAGCCTGACCTCACAGCACGGTGGATTTGGCTGGAGATACAAGCTTGTCCTGCTCCTCTTCCCTCAAGGAAAGTCCTGTAACTTTTTGGTCCCAGAGAGAGTTTCTTCCTGGAACTGAAAGAAATACACAGGTTCCTCCTGGACCAAGAGAAGCTGTAAAAAAGTCCATCAAGTTCTGACTGAGCCCTGGTATCCATTTCAAAGCAGACATGTTCCTTAAAACAGTGATACTTTTTCTACTGCCTCACTAAAAGAACAATCAGCTTTATAACCTCAGCAAATTCAGGGCCTCCGCTGTGGATGGCACTTCACATCAAAGAAGGGGGAACTGAAACCTCTTTGCAGGTTAGTTAATGAAAATTGCACCCTGAAGACTGTTGGCTTAGTTTATTTCTGAGCCACTGCACACTCCTACTGTTGTATCAGGCTTTTCTGCCTGCAAAGCAAAGAGTGCCACTCGAGAAGTACAGGGTATTTTCAGTTTAAAAGGTGTGTAGGAGAGTGGAAATACAGATGAAAGGTGGAGTGTTGTGTGTAACACAGTGTTACAGGAACATCAGGGAGACTGGCACAATTTCATCTTCACTGTTTGGATGAAGGGGACAAAGAAAATATCTGTGCATTAATCTTTGTGGCCTCATCTGGGGCTCTGTTTACACTGGGCCCTCCTCTCAGAGAATGTTGTGGTTGTGAGCGGTAGATTTAGGAACTCGAAAAATCTGCATGCAGGATTAAAACAATTGTTTCATCTAGAAAAAAGACAAATAAAGGGGTAGAAGCATATGAACATTTTCCTTGTCACCAAAATAAAGATGCTAAAAAAAGAAGTTACACATTCAAACAGATAAGGAAATAACCCTGCCAAAGTACATAATGGGCGTTGCACTGTCTAGTTACAGGATGTGGTTGTCCTGCTGAGTTATTGGCATAGAAGAGCCTGGGTGGTTATAAATAACACCCTTTTTGTGATACCCAATGAGGCTTTAAACTTAATACCCTTCCCTCTGTGAGAGTCTGTGTTGACATTGACCTTGTCTGAGTCCAGATCACCCCACAGCTCTCCGCTGTGGGTTCCTTCCCTCTTATTACACTTTGAGTCCCCCGGTGCTGAAGGTGGTGGGCACTGGGATTTCTGTGTGCCAGGGCAGGGCTTCTCTCTGTTCTACCCAGCCCTTTCCTCTGCTGGCTCTCGCCTGCAACCTCCTGGGCATTGCTTATGGTGGTTCTTCTCTCCACCCCTACCCTCTGGCTGTGTGATGGGGTTGAATCTGCCAGTAACAAAGCAGCTCAGAATTCGTGGTGCTGTTGACTTCACAGCATTGTTTAGGACGGGCTCCGTAGACAGAGGAGCTTTTCTGGTGGTGTGGTAGGGTTGTGTGAGAGGGGAGAGATGGGATGGTGATGCAGGTTGTGTTGGTTACCTGCCATCAGGAGGGGCTGCGTCAGCCCCAGCAGCACACAGCACAGTAGCTGACCCAGCAGCCAGATGCTGTTGAGCTCTCTGGGAGGTGGACATCATCCAGTATCTTCAGAGATATTAATCTTGTATCTGTCAGAGGGACCCTGGGGAGAAAGAGAAGGTGTCTGGGCCTTCCTTCACAACAGCAGCCATATCATCAGGTCTGGAAAAAGTTTCATATGAGGTTTGTCTGTGTGCAGTGCCTTGCTCATTCCCCTGTGCAACTACACCCACTGGAAAGGAGGAACAGCATTTCTGCTCTTTCGCTTGCACCCTTATACTTTGAAAGAGCTTCTGCCCAACACTGAAGTTCCTTGTTAACACTCTGGAACTGTTGCTGTGCTTAATTGCTCCTCTCATTTTTCCCTAGATCATAGGCCAGGTGTATGCTGACCCGGACTGTCTCCCACGCACACTGGATTTTGGCCTTAACGTCAAGCTGTTCTGGGAGAAGTTTGTTCCTGCTGACTGTCCTCCAGCCTTTTTCCCTCTGGCTGCCATTTGCTGCAGACTGGAACCAGAGAGCAGGTAGGTTTGGGGTCTGGAGGACTCCTCTTTGTAAGCCTGGAGTGTCTGTATCCCCTTGGTGGAAGGAGGGTGGCAGAGGGCTGTGTTCCAGCCTTCTGTGAGAATGCTCAAAGGCTTCCACCTGAGGAGGGACTAAAGACTCGTCAGCACACAGAGAGTGCTGTATATGGGAGAGGGCTCTGAAACAATTACCAAGACAGAGAGGGTAAAGGAGGAGTGATCGTTCGGGGTTTCTCATGTACAAAAAGTAGGGGCAGACTTTGGCAGCAGCTCTGAAATGCGAAAACTTCGTTTGATTTCAATTGTGAAACTTGTAGCTTCAGAACAGCGTCGATGCCAAGGAGGTTCCAAAAGAGCTGGACCTCACTGGTCATCACCTGTAAAAACGGGCAGCCCAGAGAGATGGGATCTTTGCAGTCTCAGAAGCTGAGTGGGGAGGGATCATGTCCCTGCTCAGACCTCTGTGCGCGGGACAGGAGCCTGGATGGACAACTGGCCCAGCCTTTGCAGGTGCTGTTCTGCTTCCCACTCACATTTCTTCACTGGTGCTTCTAGGCCCCCTTTCTCCAAGCTGGAAGATTACTTTGAAGCTCTCTCTCTCTACCTGGGAGAACTTGGCATCCCCCTCCCGTCTGAGCTGGAGGAGCTGGACCACAACGTGAGTGTGCAGTATGGACTGAACCGTGACAAGCTGCCCGAAAACACGACCTAGTCAGCTCGTGCTGCTGCTGCACCACTTCCATTGGAGCTGAGATGAGCGACGGGGAGGGAGATGCACTTCAGCCACTTCGAGGGCATTAACGGGGCACCACGCTGTGCGGCTGCTGCATTGCCTCTCCCTCCCCACCCAGCGCCCCTCCTCTTGGACATCCTGATTCACTGTGGATTTCTGGCATGTTTCAGAAGCAAAAAAGGGCTGTTTCCTGCCAACTGCACCTAGGAAAGCTGCTCAACACTATTTTCCTGGCTTGAGAAATGTTTCTCTAGCCTTTTCAGGCTTCTTTACTGTGGTGCCTTAGAACTTGGCTGCAAGCTGTGAAGCCACCCTGGCCCATCTGCCAGGGAGGGAATTGCTATAGGAGACTCTCCTGGGCAAGGACCAGCACTTCTGGAACTGCTTCTCCCACCGACTGCCCTGCTCAGAAAAGCTGGGGAAATTGGACATCTGGCAAAAGGCCTCACCGGGACAGCGTGCGTGTGTGCGTGTGTGTGTGTATGTTTGTGCATGTGTTTTCCAGAATAACCCACTGAGATTTTGGCCTCCAGTTTGCATCAGGGGAGGGAGTGAAAAGCCCCAGGAACTGGGCAGCTCTCCTGAAATACCTTGTCTGTAGGGAAGTGTGTATGAATTTTTGTTTTGGTTTTGTGGGTTTTTTTCCTCCTGTCTCTGAATACCTCCAAAAGCCTGCCTAGAAACACTAAGACTGAGCTCTCCTTGCTCCTCCTGATGACGAACAAAGGCAGACAACAAATGAGCCACTTGAACACCTTCAGACCCTGAGCCTGCACACTGAGTTTGCCTGCCCAAGAACCTTAACTTAGTGAAAGCATTTGAACCTGAATGTGTAGAACTGCACTAGGCACTGGCTGTGGGCATCCCTGGAGTGCTGAAGCTGCTTGAGCTCTCGGCCTGCGGACATGAGGTGACAAGATGGGTGGCAGAAGGTGCTTTTCAGAAAGCCAAAGGTCTGAAGTGGCTCAGACTTTGTGCATGGACAATGGCAAAGGGGGACGTGCCCAAGGTTACTTAAAGGATGGACTTGTCATGAACAGAAAAGTGCTGGAGAATGTCCCATCCTCCCAGGAGTGGCAGCTGGAGAACTAGTAATTCAGTTGCCATTACCTCATCCTTTCCTGCAGGCTGCACAAGTTGCTCCCTTTGAAGGTCCTTCTTGCAGCTCCTGTTGCAGCACCTGAACTGATTCTCCAAGCAGAAACTTTCCTCAGGGTCATTCCCTGCTTTAGGGGAGAAAAAGGGCTTGGAGTCATTGGGAGGTGGGTGGGAGTGTATTCCCTTCCAGCACTTCTCTTCTTCCTCCCTTGGTGGCAGAAGGAAGGACAGCTACTGCTGTGGTAGCTCTTGTGGTTGGCAGAACTGAACAAAAACTGGCTTAAGTCCCATTCTTAAGTTTCACAAACACCTTGGTTTAACTGGATTTCTAGTGTGCTCCTTTCCCCCTCCCCCCCTTCGGTATAGAATGGGGGGGAATTGGTGTTAAGTCTTTGCTGTTACTTTGATTTCCTCCCCCTACCCATGAGTTTAAAGTATTATGTAAAATAACATGGGACCAGCCATCACCTGACAAAAGGTGTGCACAGGGGGATGGTTTTAGTCTGTGTAGTGGTGTTTCAGAAACACTGGGGACTCCCTGTGCT
Organism: Calidris pugnax; assembly: GCF_001431845.1. Lineage (NCBI taxonomy): Eukaryota > Metazoa > Chordata > Aves > Charadriiformes > Scolopacidae > Calidris > Calidris pugnax. Next base: position 8,557,555 of record NW_015090783.1, on the reverse strand, counting down.
GAGTCAGCGGAGGAGCCTCTCTAAACTGGGTCCAGTGGATTCAGGATTGTTAATAGGATTTGCCCTTCCTTTCCCCCTCCCAGGCTGGTTTGTGAGGGGACCCCTGAAGGGGAAAGTCCTGGGTGATGTGTGGGTGGGGTTTATGAACTGTGATTTGCACAGCTCCATGTTCTAACTAAATTAAAAAAGCAGTAAACGTATGCTATGAAAACAAGACTTCGTTGTCTCTGTGTTTATGTATAAAGTGGGAAGCTGGAACTTTGTTGTGTTTCTATTGTCACAAAACAGCAACATCAAAACTGCACAGATCAGGCATCATCTAGAACTCTCTTTTTTGAGCCAAAGGGCTCAGACACATTTACAGAACCAGAGAGACTTACTATAAGTGCTCTATAGTAATATTTACCTGGAGTGATGGAAAGGGAAGAAGTGCTCAAGTTTTGTTCGTTGGTTGTTTTTTTGTGGGTGTTTTGTTTTTTTTTAAGGGTGGACAGGAGCCAGCAGAACATGGATCCTCTCTCCCGGTTTCCTTTTTTAACGAGGATAAAAATACCGCCTGTTCTTGGAAACCTCCTATTCTGAAATACGTAACTCAAGGGGCGTTAGTTAAGGCAACAACCGAACACAAATGCTGGTTATGTCAGTACCTCCTGTAACCTGCTGTGCTCCGACACCATCGCGCTTTCCAACCACGGCCCCGAGGGAGGGAGCAGAACCAAAGCAGGACCGACCTGCGTCAGCGCAGGAAGGGGCTGTAACCCAGAGCCTCTTCCCACGGGCCAGGCCCTTGAGTCAGCGCAGCCCCAACGCCCACAGCTGCTTTTCAGGAACAGTGTCCCAGTCCCAAGCTGGCAGCAAGGGGACAAGCTCCCGTGGCCCCGACCAGCGCTGGTGAGGGGAGGCACCGCTTGTAGGGATTTACCTGTGGGCCTGGCAAACCGAAGGAGCACCTTCCCTTCTCTGTTCCAAGTCTGTGACAAGCAAAAGGGAGGCTGCTCTGGCAGGAGGAACGTTCAGATGAGCCACAGTCCACAAAGGTCTACACAGCGTTTTTCTTTTAAGCTTTAATACAAGGTAGCACAATCTGCACCTTCTCATAATGAGGTATTTAAAACATTTTTACAAAGAAATGGTATTCAAAGGCATTTAAAAATAAAACGTTTCCCTTTTCTGAATCAAACATTAACACTAAAACCCCTGCTGTCGAGTGCTGCTCCCTGTTAGGCCCACAGCTATAAAGCAGATGGCTACAAAACTTACTTGAATGGCTTGAATCCCCTGAGGCGGGGATGGATGTTTCCCTGAACTGGCCTTGCCTCGGTGCCATTTAGGAGACACTGCAGCAACCATCCCTTCCAAAACCCCTGAAACGCTAATAAAAGTTGTTACAAAACCTCTCTTAACAGGGCCAGGCTCTGTGAGCAAGGAGTCTTGCTGCACAAGTGGAGTGTGTGTGAAAGAGGCTGGATCTTGCAAGAGCAGCTGCCCCGTCCTGCCCTTAAGAGCCAGAGCTGCTGCACCACAGCTGAGGCCACCTCCGCAGCTGGCACGGCCACTCTGTCCACAGCTGGCACCATAGAAAGCCAAGGGAATTGGGAAGAGGATGTTTATCTATCCTCAGTGTTCCACCTGCTGTAGGTAACTGAAGGGCAGTTTGTTTTCTTCTCTCCACAACTATCTACTGCTGGCCTTTGGTCTCCTGATGTGTGTAAGCGAGCAGGAGGCACGGACCACCTGGACACCTACAACTGTGGCTGTGCATGTAGCACCCCAGGGGAATGGAGATGTGGCCTCAGCTCTGGAAGACCTGGATTTGTCAAGAGCTTGAGAAGAGCTTTTCCAAATTGACACTGGGGCCAAACATACTGCTCCTGGCCAAAGCCATCCCTCAAACTCCTCCTTGGAAAAAAGACGGATCCAGTAGCAGGATTCTGGACAGCGTCTCCATCTCTCAGCCACAAAGCAGAAAGGCAGGAACTATAATCAGAGTGTAATTATCTAGCTAAGTCTGACGTGAAGCTCCCCTCAGTCCTTGCAGTACTGCTCCCTCCTGGGATTCCAGGCTGAAACTTAAGTAACAGTGCACACCATTAAATAGGAAAGGAACGGGGAAAAAAGGAAGCCAAGACCACACTCTGGGCTATGGGATCTGTGGCCACTTGTGAGCCTGGCCCATCATCCCCCCCAGCTCCTTGGCACACCATGGAGATAGGTGGGAGGAAGCAGCAGGGTCCACCACACCAGTCCCAGCTGGTCATGCACTGAATGGTGCCACTCAAACAGATCGTGATGAATAGCCCGCTGCTCTGTCCCTCTGCATCACCTTCATCTGGCTTTCATCAAAAAGAAAACAAAACAGAAATGAACACACGCAACCCCTGCACTCACAGTGGGAAGCTGGAGGCTTTGCTCAGCCTGTGCCTGTGCTCAGGCACCAGGAGTACCCGCCTGCCCCATGAGCGGGCCGCTGCTGTCACGCGTGTCCTCCACGGGCGTCTGGTTGGTGTGCACCACGATTGTGTTCTCATCCACGAGCTCGCAGGCGGGGTTGGTGAACGCTGAGAGCGGCAGCGTGATGCGCTGCATTTCACGCTCATAAACCTTCTGTTCGTGCTTTTCCTTCAGGTCTTTCCCCCTAGATTTAAAAAAAAAACGAATGTAAATGTGCATGGGGTAAGCACCACTGCTTGGGGGCAGAGTCTTGGTAGAGGTGATGGAGTGGAAAAGCAGGGACTCTGCTCTTTAAAAAAACAGGTGTTTCTGCTACATACAAAGGGCCCAAAACACTCCCTACTGTAAGCAGAGGACCCCATCTGAGCGCCTTTAAAAAACCAAGCAGCCGAGGGACATCTGTCCCTCCCTCATAAACCAGGTTATTCATTAACGTTGCTACAGCCAAATGATGTCTGTAAAGCCAGGCTACTCCTTCAAACCCTTTCCTTACATCTTACAGTCCAGTGCAGAGCCCCCTGCTCTCCCAAAGAGCTTCTGTAACCTGCTCCACCTGGTAGAAACAAACACCGGAGACGGTGACAGGTTCTGCCTTTTGTTGTGGCAAACAAACCCGTGCAGCAAATGAAGCCATTACTGGAAGTATTAAAGCTTCCTTCAGAGCTGGCCCTGCCTTCTGCGGCTGCCACCAACAGCTTAATCCCACAACCAGCTCCTCAAACCCACCCCGCTCCTCAGCCTGTTGCTAAGGGAGGCGACACCTCTGGGATTTGCACTCCAGAAGAACTTTAAAAACGGCTGGCATTAATAGCACGTTGTCTCCAGAAGAGCCATGTACACCAAAAGCTACCAAACCCATTAAAGGTGTCTCACCACACCTACCCAAACCTGCCAGCTTGTACATGTGACTTTGAGAGCAAGGCAAGAAGAGGGAGAGACAGCAAACCCCAAACTGCAGCCCCACCGGGAGCTCTCTGCTGCTGGAGAAGCAAAGCCACCTTTGGCCAAAGCTCAACATCGGTCCGTGGCTTCTTCCCCGCCGGCGAGGAGCGAGGTGGGACAGGCACCGCTCGCTCCTCCTGGGGCTCGTGATCCCGACCAGGCGGAGCTGCCGGGGTTTCCTGTCAGCACATCACCATTTTGGCTGCTTTTCAAGGCTGCCTACGAGCGCGCGGCAGTGGCTGCCGCTCCTGCCAGCGCTCCCCGAAGCCACACCTGCCATCAGACCCCTCCACAAGCAGCTCTCTGCATTTTGTCCCTTATGTAATGCTCCTCCCTCTCCTGTTTCTTTTCTTCTTTTTATTTTTTTCCTGCCGGCATTTATTATAAACGCTTACATAAGGACGTGTCCCAGCTTGGGAAAGGGCTCCTTCTGCTCGGCTGTGTCGGGCTGCTGTCAAACAGCCAAAATGCAGAACAAACCCTCCCGGAGGAGGGAGCCTGGGCCCTCGCTCACCACAGCGACGTTCGCCACTATTTGTTCGTCCTGCCCTGCCTCTCGGAGCTAAGCTGCTGGCTGTGACCGTAACCTCACGTGCTGCTGAGCCACAGAAACACTTCTGCAGTGAACAGCTGAACCAATCATAACTTAAGAGTGAATCAAAACTGACCTGGAGTTCTGGTAAAATGAACTTTGACCAAAAAAAGTGTCCCTGCCTCTCGGAGCTAAGCTGCTGGCTGTCACCGTAACCTCACGCGCTGCTGAGCCACGGAAACACTTCTGCCCAGTGCAGAGAACGGCTGAACCAATCATAACTTAAGGGTGAATCAAAACTGACCTGGAGTTTTGGTAAAATGGACTTTGACTCCAAAAAAGTGCGACTTGATATCCAGCATCGTATGGAGGAGGGAGCCTGGGCCCTCGCTCACCGCAGCGACGTTCGCTGCTATTTGTTCATCCTGCCCTGCCTCTCGGAGCTAAGCTGCTGGCTGTGACCGTAACCTCACGTGCTGCTGAGCCACAGAAACACTTCTGCAGTGAACAGCTGAACCAATCATAACTTAAGAGTGAATCAAAACTGACCTGGAGTTCTGGTAAAATGAACTTTGACCAAAAAAAGTGTGACTTGATATCCAGCATCGTAGGATACGATGCACGATGGCAAACAATTTGCCCATTGTTTTTTCTTCTAAAGCTAGACTAGAGACACCCGGGGAACAGGTGGCCTCCTGGAAGGACTGTCGTCTCTCTGATCACAACAGAAACTTCCTGTGAGGGCTCTTACGTAAAATTCAGCTCCCCTGATGTATCTGAGAAAGCCACATCAAGGCACGCGTGCACACACACAAAGATATAAAAAAAAAGAGGGCAGTTTCAAATCAGTTTGAAGGTGAAACGGAGAATAATGGGATTAAGTCTTAAATAGTCCTTTCCTCAGTGTGACAAGCAAAGCTCTTGCACAATGTGCCACATCAAAACATATGCTTCTATCTGCCTTTTCATTAGGGTCTGGTTGGGTCTGCAGGTGCTCAGACATTCCTGCTCTATACACGTTGCTTCATGCCTACACCAGCTTTTGGATAAAGGAGAATAGCCACTGACCTCTTATAGATGTATCCCAGCACAATGCCAGCTCCAATGGCGATGATTATCACCATCATGATCAGCCCCAGCACATACCCTGCGAAGGGAGAAAGAGGCAAAATTAGAGGCAGTAGATCCAGCCATAGCATTGCTTTTAGAGCCTCTAAATAAATCCATCCTGCCAGAATTGCAGGAATGGATCCATCACACGATCCTGGGTTTGTACCTAGTGTCCCTAGGTCCTTCTTTTCTTTGGAGTTCACCTGCACCCTCTGACTGATCCCAACGATGGGCTGCACAGCCGCGGCCTCGCTCCGGGAGGGCAAGGAATCAGCTGGTTCAAACACCTGGTCGGGCTCCTGAGAAGTGCCCACATCTGCGGTAGGGACTGGGGCTGTGGCAGCTGTAGCATCTGTTGAGAGGGAAAGAGAGACAGACAAAATACAAAGCATCGGTGAGTACCTCAAAACACCCCATGCCTTGTGAGCAGGACAGATCCAGACTGGTATCACTGAACTGCCTTTGGAGCACACTGACAAACACTTGTTCCCTCTTAAGTTGTTGCCAGAAATCCTACCAAGGCAGAGGAGAAACCTTCTCCTCCTCCCACTTTCCTTTGACATGAACCCATTTATCCAAGAGCGCAAGGCACCACCACAGAGGAGACAGAAGTCAGACAGCAGAACGAAACCCAGGTTGAGGGCACGAGTCCAGGGGATGCACAATGACTTCATTTAGTGTACGGATCGATACGCACGCTGCAGCTGCAATCGTGCTGAACAGGCACGAACGAGACCATGAGAATCTCCATCCCAAATCTCCCAGGAGCCTATTTATCTCTCTTCTGCCTCAATCTTCCTGACACAGGAAGGTTTGATGGGAAGAGACTCGAGCTGGTGTGAAAACAACCTGGGGACGTTCTTCTTACCCAGCCCCTCTGTGCAGCCCTGCAGCAAACTCCTTTAGGGTGAGTCAGAGCAACACCTGGGGCAGCACAGCCACTGGCTAGTCTAAGTACAGCAAGTTCCTCCTCAGCCAAAGGAAGGTGTGTGAGGATGGACACTCATAGCACTGACTCCTTCCCAGCCCCGTGGGCTCTATCAACAGCACTGAAACATTTTCAAGGTAGCTCCTTTCATGACACAGTAAAAATGGAAGCTATAGCACAGTAACAGCTATGACAGTGGAAAGTAGGTATCTATTACCTGTCCTAAACAACAAAAAAAACCCAACCCAGCCTATTTTGGGGAAATGCTATGCACAGTATGCATCCACACCTGGAAACCCTCCCCACCTGGATCTCACCCCACAGCTGGCAATAGCTCCGTGTGGATTTTCTATCTGCAGCCATTTTGAGTCCTCAGTGGAATGTGAAATGGAAGTACAGAAGGGGATTTAGGGACAGGAAATCAGGGTCTCCTGCACCGCACAGTGACTTTATGTAGGGTCAGCCAGAGAAGCTGAATGACGGGGAGCTGCAGGACACGACTACAAGAAAAAGGCGCCCAACTCTGAGACACAAAAATAGCTAAACCCCTTAAACAGGCAAATTGGCTGAAAGGTCAGGCAACTCTCCTGACCCCAAAGCTGCAGGGCTGTTTTGAGTAAGGGTCTTGGCAGCAGAACATTTGTTTTGCTTTATTTGCAAAGTGAAGAAAAGGGGAGGGTGTATGACTAGAGGAAAGTGTTTACATGCAAGGACAGCAACCCCGAGGGACAGTGTAGTGCGTAAGAAAATCTTGAGGGGCTCAGAAATAAGTAAACAGTTCAAAAAAAACACGTGGTTACTTTGGCCTCAGTCAATACTGACATCTCCTGACCCTGAAACAGGCTTCAGCTACAGCTCTTGGCAAACTGTCTCCCACTCTGACTATCCGGGAGAAATCCAGTGTTTGGGTTTTCCCTTTCTTACTGTCCTCCCTTCACTTCTTGTTTTCCCCAAGTTCTTCCCCCCACCTGTACCCAAATCCACCCTGGGGCTCATTTAGCAGCGGGACACTTGTTCAGACAGCAGTAATGGTCCTTCGCCACCTCTGCAGTTCCTAGATGCCCGGACCTCAGCCTTTTTCAGCACAGCTACAGAGCCCTGTAGTGACGGCTGAAATGGCGGGGGCGTGGGGACACACACACACACACACAGCTTTGCACAGGCCTTTTCTGGCACTAATGGCAAAGCTCTAGGGGCGGAGCAAGGCACAGCTGGGAGGCAGATGTGCACACGCAGGAGGGGAGCCCTGGGTACACTCCGTTCCGGGGGAAGGGGGGACACACACTGTGGGCGCTGCCATAGCCCGGGGCTGTTTGTGCGCGGCGGGGGACCCCCCTCCCGGGGACAAAGCCGGTCCCCAGCGGCAGGAGACGGGCCGGGGAGGGGAGGGCAATGCCCCGGGGGATGGGGGGGCTGGAGGAAAAGGGGGAAGGGGGGCTGGAGGAGAAGAGGGTCCACCGGGGGCAGCTCCTACCTGGGCACTGGGCGATGTCGCAGGGTCTCCGTTCGGGCACCCCGGCGGCGCCTCGGATGTAGCACCAGGGCGCGGTGTCGCCGTCCGGGTTCCTGCAGTTGTTGTGGTCCTCGGCGACTGCTGCTGGAGGGGACGGGGCCGTCAGCGCGGGGACCGCCC
>NW_015090783.1:8515420-8549375 GCF_001431845.1 Calidris pugnax | reverse complement strand
GCCGCCGCCGCCCGCCCCCGGGCGGTTCCCGGCCCCGTCGGGGAGCCCCGGGAGGGGAAGGGGCGGCTCCGCGGGGACCCTGCGGGAGGTGCCCTGCCCCGCAGCCCTGGGAGCAGCGAGGGGTGCTCGGTGCCGCGGGGACCGTCCGGCTCGGGAGGGACACGGGGAGACGGTCCCGAAGCGCAGCTCCGCACCCCCGGGCCCGTCCCCTACGGCCCCGGGAATTCCCGGAGCGGGAGAGGAGAGTCCCGACACGGATTTAGGGAAAGTGTTTGCCTTCAGGGACCTAAAATTGCCGTCTCCCCTAGAGAACTACCACGAAGCACTAAATTCTCCTGCCCCAGTTCTCCCTTGGGGCTCCCTTAGCTCCAGGGGGACAGGCTGCATGCGGGGGGCACAGGCTGCCGTGGAAGCTGCACACCTCCACATTAAAGGTTTACACTCTCGCCTCTGCTAATCGACTGCTTTGGCTCCACACACTCTAAAAACCGTGCCTGCTTATAGAAAAAACAAGGTAAACAGCCCTAAAATGCCTCGCAGTAATTCCATTGCAGGCATCCTGCCACCGCGATAAGGCCCCTGCCGACATTTCAAACGGGTTACAATAGATGCTTCTGTTCCCCAACAGCAGAGGTATCCAGGCACTGCAGCACCAGTGGCTGTACACAAGGATCCGGAGTCATCAGCAATGTTTCTGTTTTACACCAGTGAAAAAGAAGCAGCTGGACACTTGGTCCTGTTCGATAACGAGCTCTCAGGGGTGGCCTGGGCCTTGGCTACAAACCCACCGGTTGGCCCAGGCCAGCAGCACAAGGTGCTATTTCTGGCTTCCCCACAGGGCTCCCCCTGACCTTGGCCAATCTGGCCGCCTCACTTCTTTGCACTTTCCCTTCCTTTCTGCGACACGAGGTACAATCAAACCTTCCTTCTCAGAGCAGGACAGGGAAGTTCCCTTCTTCTAATGTGCTTTGAAATCACATGGAAACCATTGAACACATAAAAAGTCTTTCTATGCCAGGAAGCTGCATGTTGTATTCAGCGTTAGATGAATCACGTCTTGGGGCAGTGGTCCTTCCCTTCCACTCCCCGGTGTTCCCATCCTGGCAGTGCTCCCTGTCAGGCTGCTACAGGTGCTTGTGACACAAGCAGGCTCCAGGTGTACTGATCCAACCCGATTTTTGCCCTTTTCTCACCAGGTCATGCACACTTTAACCCCTTACCGCCAGGGTGCCTGCTGAATCCAGTCCACAATGGAGCCACAGATGTACCAGCGTGACAGAGGAGTTGTGAGGAAAACAGTTCAATTAAGCAGTGCTACCACTGAATGTGAAACTATAAGGCTCAGCACTTGTGTGTGATTCGCCCTTTAACAACATGATTAACACTACAGCAAATTTAGTTTAATAATGTGAAATTTAAACAAAACCTGCAGCCAGGTTGTAGAAAAAAACAACCCAAAACCCATGTATGTGGGTCCTGACTGACTCTACTTCATGGCCTTACACTCATTGTCTGCACAGACACCCAGCTACCACATTCCTTATGCTCTCCAGTTACTCCCTGCGAGGGCAAGGCCAACTGGAGGAAGGAAGAATCCTTAATAAGGGCTATTGAATCAGGCCTTCTCTTGGTAATAGCTCTTCATAAGAGATTTTATGGGATAAATTCCATCCAGTCAGAAACACATGCATCCAGAAGCACGGTCTGTCCAAAACAGTTTGCAGAGGGCTGCCAACCTGTACAATTAATTTATTTTCAGCTCATTTCATGAGACTAACTAACGCTGCCATGCCATCTTGCACAGCAAGCACCTCCTCCTCTACACCCTGATCCAAGGACGGCAGGCTGGGCAGTGTAATCTCTGTGGAAACAGATCTCAGACCTTCCCAGCTCGCTCTCCTGTTATGTAACAAGATAAATTTGCACTCCTCATTAAGCCCAGCCAAGTTCCAGCAAACAATTTGAGTTTCTAGTCCACAGAAGGACAGTGGGGAATCTGGGAGAAATGCAAACCCCTTCATATTAATGGTAAAGATCAAAGGCTTTTCCGCAACTGACTTCTAAGCATAATTTTTTCCCTTTCATCTCTAGCTTTCTCCAGGATGAGGGAAGATTTATGCCTGGCAGTTTCACAGGGTTAGGTTTAATAGGATGCCAGGTGGCAGCTGTCAAGGCAGACTCAATTGCTCTTTCTGCTGTTTGGGAATGGGGTTGCTCTTCTTGCTACGCTTTTAGAGATTAAACCTGACATTACTTCCTAGGACTTGATTTTAAAGAAACTACCCAAACTATAAGTAAGCTAATAGCTCTGCAACTACACCCTCACGTAGCTTACATGTAAAAGTCTGTAGGTATATACACATCCATGTACCACAACACATCCACACGTCCACAAACACTTTACAGGAGAATACATGTGCTTTTTTTAGGAATAAAGGATGTTAAGCATCTTCCCTAAACTCGGTGTGAACCAGTTTCAGCTGCGAGCGGGTACCTTTCTGCTGTTTACTTTATACAGGTTCCAGAATGAACAATGTCTGCCTTTTCTCTCTCCTGCCTGTCAACGGCTCTTTCTTGTTTGTTTGTTCTACTTTTTCACCTGTGGAAAAATTCAAAGCGTATGGAGAGTTTTCTTAAAGAAGAAAAACAGAAGGAAGCTAACACGTAGCACAGCGTGCAAAGGGAGGCAACCAGAGATCGCTCTGAAAGGACTTTGCAAGAAGTCATCAAACCCACCCTCCTTCTCCAGCCACAGCCAAGTATGTTCAGATGTCCCCAGGCAAAAGTTCATCTAACCTACTATGGAAGTACTAACACACTTTAATTACTTAATCTTACTAAATAAGATACTGGGGGCAGTAAGCAAAATCAATTTTCTAATCTAAGTATTCTTTGCTAGCCAAATTAACGTGGATTGCTTGAAATGGAAAAAGCTGACCATTGCCCTCCTTATAACAGGGCACATGCCCTGTCCCTGTAACTTCCCTTCTTTCTAGGCAAAGCAAAACAATTCTTCCAATTTTTCCTCAGAAGTAGTTTTCCTAAACCTTTTTTTTTTTGTTCCAGTTCACCAGATGCTCCATCCCTGGAAACACTGAAGGGCAGGTTGGGTGGGACTCTGAGCAACCTGATCTAGTTGAAGATGTCCCCGCTCACCGCAGGGGGCTGGACTAGATGGCCTTTAGAGGTCCCTTCCAACCCAAACTATTCTATGATTCTCTCATTTTTCTGCTTCCTTCATAAATTGCGATGCCCAATAATGAAGATAGTGCACTCTGAGGCATCATCCACCATAAACAGAATATTAGAGCAATTTGTGCTTGAAGCTTAAAAAAATGAACACATCGAATGCCACTAAACACTATTAAGTACCTGCAACTCCAACAAAAGCAGGTGGTTTTAATCCTTTGTTGCCTCTGTCTGGATCATGAAAATAACTGTGGGTCTCACCTGCAAAAAGCCTCCTGTAAGCGATGATGTAGGAGTCTGAAACAAATGCATTTTATTCCTAACCTAGAAACGATCTGGAGAGAAGAAAAAAGCATCAGGGCTGCAACAAAAGGATCAGATGCTGAGTTTATGAAACTGAGCCGAGTATAACCAAAAATCTAGACAGAGACAGTCACTACAAAGGAGTCGGTGTGGAGCGACAGAGAGGAGTATCTGAGCGCGCCGTTGCATCCCCCTGCTGACATGTTCAAGGAGAGGCTTCCCCTCCCCCTTCAATCTGACAGCATGAGCTATTGCTAAGTAAATGCCAGCCACAGCCTCCGAGGACTAACAAGGAAGTCTGCAGAAGCAAAACAACCATATGTGATACTTGAACTGGTTCAGACTGGTTCAGAGACTTTGCTCCACTGACTCAAAGTGCCTTCTCGGAGAGGAGCTCTCTGTGTGGGCTGTAATAAAGGGATAGAGGCCTCGGGAGGGCAATCTGGGTCCCATTGTTTACTGGGGGAGAAGCTGCAGCCACACTGTTCTAGCATTAAGAGATTAGTGCTAAGTACTCTTGGCAATCACTGACTTAAGAAATTTCACACACTGAGTCCTCTCTAACAGCAACACTTCTTTGTCCTTTTTGTCACAAACTGCCCCAATTCCCTGGGCAGTTTTGATGGGCCCAACTGCCCTGTGGACATCTGTGTTCCCACTGGTCCCCTGTGGCTCGGGTAAAGGACTCTGCATCAGGGCCCTCCCCACTGGAGCATCCTGAAATCAGTATCTGGATCACAGACACGGCTTTTACCTGCCATCCAGCGGGTGTGTCTCCTCCCAAGATGCCATAAACCTGTAGCAATATTGTTAGGAGTAAGGTACAGCTGTCTAGAGATGTTTCAGCCCCAGCTCACACTGTGTTTTTTTTCCCCACAGACGCAGGCTGCTATTGACAAAAAACAGAGCATGCATTTTTAAGGGTGGAGGAAGGGAAGCTATTTTGAAAGATTCTGTGATCTATTTAGAGAACACATAGGTCTGCGTCAAGAAGAGGAACCTTACTCTTAAATTCTTTTACCAGTTTGTTGTTTGATCTTAGGCAGGCTTCTGCCTCAGTTTCCCATGTTGACAGTGCTTATGTCACAGAGGCAGAAGGGGTTACGCGTCTGCAAAGTCCTTTGAAAGCTTCAGACGCCACACATACCTTAGGAAGTGTTATTCAAGGGGAGGGATATCCATGGAAGGTCTTATTCAAGTTCACAAATAAGCATTAGGGCAGGAAGAAAACCAAAATGCGTTGTGTTGTTTGTTTGCTTAAGGTATAAAAGCACCTTTGTAACTTTCTTGTTTCTTGATCCACTGTTGTGCGCAGCCGTAAGTAGCAAAGCCCAGCAGTCAGATAAACCAACATTCTTTCTTGTTAGAAAATGTCAATCTAAAAATAATGGTTTATCTGCACATGAGAAAGCTCCAAAACATCTGGAGATTTGAGTCAATGGGAATAAAAGATTTCTGTTCTGATATCTGTTCAAATTAACTTCCAGTGAATTGGACAGGACTATTAAATACCCTCCTACCAATCTTTCACTCACCGTGGAAGCTGATCTGGCAGTCAAACAGAAGTGACAGCTCAAAACTCTGCTGATCAAACTTCAGTAATCATGGAATATTATCAAAGTAAGAGTTCGATTCCATTGTGGAAAGCGTGAGGGTACAGAGTTGCACTTATATATGCAAAACTTCCGGTTCCTGCAGAAAATACACCAGGTCTAAACAGCACAAAATCACTCATTATAGGTGACCCACAGCCCATGCCAACAGAAAGGCAATAAAGTTACAAACTTGTATACATAAAAAAAACCCCAAACATATATATTCTTATTTATCAAAGGTTTTGGGACTAGGATTGGGGTCATCAACGTAAGAGCTGAGCAGAGACCCATTTGGTAATGAGTGTCTGTAATTCAACACGCGAGCAGAGCAGCAGAGACCAAACCTTTCCGTAGAGCTACTAGTGTTTCCTCATAAAGCGCAGGATTCACGGACATTTACAATGCAGAGCGCTCACCTTCGGATTTTATTTTCTTAGCTGACCTGAAAGCAGATAAAGCCATCAGCACACGGGTACCCTGCAAAACCTCTCTCCCCACAGGTGTTTGCCTGAAGGCTGTGGGAGGAGTTGTTTATTTTGGGAAGTTGCCCTTTCTTTCTTATGTAGAAAGGCAAACCTGTTTATTTTCTCCCCGGGTTGCACACATGCCATAGGCATGCAGGGAGAGCCTTTTCAGGACTCAGATATGCACGTGGACTTTTTTACATCTATTGACAAAAGCAAAGACTCTGTTCCTTAAATATGTTTTCAGAATAAGGCATATCTCTGTTGTTATTTTGGTCTTGAGTTTGCCTTTGTGTTAGAAAGTTAAGGTCCTATTTTGCCAAAGGAGGAAGGAACAAAGGCTTAGTGAAGTTTCACCTCATACTTCACTTCTTTCTTTTGGATATAATGGTGTTGAGTTAGAACACAGTGCATTTGACTAATGACCTAGCACCCGAGGCAGGCAGGCCAGAAGCATTGCAAAAATACATTTATATATCCTGTCTCATTTTTATTTTCACCGCCTTCCAGGCATTCAATGAGGACAACACCAAACTTCACACAGATACTCGTTACTTCATCCACTTATGCTAAAATATTGTAGGAAATCTCATCGTGCAGCCCCAGAGAAGGGATTTTCTAGTCAAGATAAGACCATCTCGATGCACAATGTTGTGACCTGCCCGTGACGCTACGGGTTTTCAGATAGAACTGTGGAGATGGGCAAAGACAGGAATTGTCTCTGAAAAGAGCAAGATTTCGAGATACGAGAAATACAGGCTGTCTCTCTGTGCACTCATGGTCTCTACTCTCCGTCTCCAGGAAATGAATGCATGCAGCCTGCAGAGTTTAATTCTCTTTTGGTTTATTACTATTTAAAAATCAGTTTTTGTATCCCCTTCTACAGAGGCTTCACCTTCCAACAGAACATACAAAAAATACACACAATAAAAAAAAAAAAAAAAAGATAGGTAGGTAAGTTGCTTTATACAAACAGGTCCCTAAGAACCCAAAAAGGCTAAAACAGGCTCGGTTTCAATAGAAGCAGGCCCGTAAATAGGCAAGAGACTTCATTCAAGTAGGGAAAGAGTCATCCATCCTCACCTAAGATCCTTTCTTGCTCACACTGAAGACGACGGGAGGATTCCCAACAACTTCAGTAGAAGCAGGATTGGGATTCATCAGAGCCAATGGCAAACTTTTCTGCTCCTTCCCTTCCAAGGCACTGTCTCTTCCATACGGCGTGCAGCCAGGGAAAAATGCCAGTTTTCCTGGCTCATCCCACGCTCATGTTTCAGTTGTTCACTCTACAGGATGTCTGAGAATAGCCTTTTATTTTCTCTCTTACACTGTGTATTTGCACTAGTTGCAGCAAACTTTCAGATTACAACAGTACTGAAGAGAAATTCTGAGCCCAAGAGCAAGGCTTGGTTGATTATTTAAGAGCCAGCAGTCGGTCTGACAACTTTGCAGAGGGCATGTAAAAATTGCCTGGAGAAGGCACCAGTTTGTAGACACAGCAGCCAAAAACCTCTTAGCAAGCATGAGACTGATTTATTATAAAAACACTTACCCAAGCTCACTATGTGACTGCAAGAAGCTCAAGAGCTTTTATGGCTGCCAGTGGCTGTATGAAGTGACCCCATGGTCCACATGGCACCCAGGAGCTGTGAAGGAGGCACTGGAACATCACTGAGACACCAGTTTACCTCCTTCCTTCAGCACATCTCAGCTCAGAGCACTTCCAGGTCTCCAAAACTGCAGTACAAGTAGAGAGGCTGCCCAAGAAAAGCTCCATTCACATAAACCCTGAGAGCAGATCAATAGTGCCAGGCAGTCTTTTAAAGTAATTTAAATATTTCACCTTTCAGGAAAAATGTGGCCAAATGTTTGTTTAACTTTGCATCACGCCTGAAGTCAGCGAGGCCAACGGTTTGTAGCAGAGTTCAGCAGCACAACCGTGCAGCACAATTTGGCACGTCAGTCAAATCTTGAAACGTTCTTACCCAAGGGTTATCATCTCATTTTATAGATGGGAACAAAACACAGGACGAGGCCAGAGATGACACGAGGTGTTAATTCTTTACCAACAGCCAGTCATTATCTGCTACCACAGAGCAAACAACTGTGGTTTTTCACTAATGTGCTTTAACCATTCCAGCCATCACCACAACCCTGAACAGCCAGGGTTCCTGCTCCTGTTCCACACCACTTTCCAGTTATGCCACATAATTTTTCAAGTTGTTGGGTTTTTATGTTGTTGGTTTGGGTTTGTTTTTTTTTCCTCTTTTTAGCCAAATAGTTCTCAGGTTTGTCTTACAGCTAACACAGTTACTGGCAGAGCTGTACACGTCTGGGCAGGTCCCACACTGGCACAGGAACGGGGAGGGGGTGAATGTGTCACGGGAGCAGGCAGGAAGACATGACATCACGCCAACGTGGCTGCTGCTGACTCTGCGACAATAACGGTGGCCTTGGGCTGGGGCTCAGAGGCGCTGCCTCCTCCGGGTCCCAGGCTCAGTGCCCCACAACACACAAACTGCCTCCTCACAGGGACGCGGAGCAGCGGCTTGGGCTGAAAGCCAAATCTATTCCCAAAGGCTCATTCGCAATAGCTGAAGGATCTTGTTTTGAAAAAGATGTTCAGGATAAAAATCAGGACTCTCTCAGGAGACGTGGGAATCTTCCAGAATCTGTTTTCCCTTTTAAGTTTTCTTATTGTTTTTATTCCCTCTTTGCTCATTTGTTTTGTCTCTCGGGGTGGAACTGAAAAGCCATAAGCTCAGAGATTCACTGTGAGCTTATGTTCTGTTCAATTAAAACTCAGGTACTGTGCCCAGGCAAAAGGTGAATGGTACAAAGCTGGCTTAATTTACATTAAAATGTTCATAATGCTGTTAAGGTATATTCATAATGCTGAGGAAGCCAACATATTCCATGGTTTTGTTTGGCACTTGCTCTCAGAGTTTTTGCCACGCTGAAAATTTGAAAATATCTGGTTATTTTTGTGGGTGACAAAGAAAAGCCATTCCTGTTTCATTACTTAAAATTTTGGTAGCTGTTTTTTACTTTGTCCATTTATCTCTCATGAAACCCAAAGAGAGCTCTTGCTCTCCATTCGTTCTTCCAACACTGAAGTCTGGAGTTCCTTTGACGTTTACTTTGGCATCTACTTCCTCAAGCAAGCACCTTAAAAAAAAATTAAAGCTGAAAGTGGTACCCCACTCCAGACTCAAGACATAAGTTCAGATATTGATTTCTAGGAACAAAGATTTAGTGAAAAAACAAGACACTAAAGTTACAACAGAGCCTACAAAATCTAGGTTAGCTTTCATACTATCAATTCAATTAGTTGAGTTAGATAGACATTCAGTTACACAGCTCTTCTATTCAAGTCATTCCTTACTGCTGACAGCAGTTGAGAGAGGAACAATAATTTCAGGGAATACGTGGGAAATAACAAATATTCCCTAAGTCACTGGCACTCAAACAGGTCTAAAATTGTGACTGGGCATTTGCAATTATTCAAAAGATCGGTAGGAAGACCAACTCCACACCATCTTATAGTTCTAGGCTTGAAAAAAACAAACTAAACAATCACACACCCCCCCCCAGCACATAATACTTTGCCCTATTATAGTTAAGGCACTGGATTGAGAGAAGGAAAAATCTGTGTTCAATTTCTGGTTCTGCTATCAATTTCCCACGTCATCATGGGCAAATCACTTAAGAGTGAGAGCTCACACGCACCACGTTACCATGCCTAAGGTGAGCCACACTAGTAAGTCTGTCTGTACACATCTAGCACATGACAAATGCAAGGTAATGTCACTTAACTGAACTCAGTATGGAATAAATTCACATTAAATTGCTTTACCTTGCATTTGTTGTGGATTAACAGTACCTAAAGATAAATTACTTCAGGCAACAAAAGAAGCCTAATGATAAGCCTGTGCCCCTACAACACAACACTTAGGCATGCAAGCAAGCGGTGTTTAGTCGTTCATCTTTATTTCACCTATATTCACCTTATGTTCACCTATAAGCATCAATTCCTTTCTTGTCTATCTTTAGTGTTTAGATTAGAAATGGCTGAAGATGTTTTCATCATACCCAGTACACAAGGGTCTGAGTCTCAGCTGAGCTGTTTAAGGACTCCTACAATACAAAGAAATACTACAATTCTGATTATCAAAATTTGTATGACCTGAAATTCCCTTCTCGGCAGAGAAGTGCACCGACTCAAAGGTTGGATTGTATTCCCGCCAAAGAAGATGACAAAAAAAGGAAGGCTGGCCCAAAATGAGAACTATCATCTATACATTGATACACCAATTTAAAATTGTAATAGAAACAAGTTAAGTGAGGTTGCAGCTTGGGGCGTTTTAAGTATTCCCCTTTGAATTCTGAACTTATGAGGCTGAGCTTTCTGTTTGGATCCATCTGTCCTATGAGAAGCTGACATTTCCCAAAGTACAGAATATAAAGAATTTGCATATAGATTAACTCACCATCCAGGATGGAACAATACCCTCCCAAAGCAGCAAAAAGCTCTGAAAACACACACCACTGCTAAAGATCTGCCTAATCTACCGCTGGCACTAGTCTCTGCACTAGGATGATCTAGAACTGCCAATTCAGGATTGTTAACTTCCGGCTAATTGTTTCCCTGCCCAGTAGACTGAGAAGTAAGTACTTTTAATTCAATGTATTAATGACAACTTAGTAAGCGTTTTCTTTGACAAGCAAAATGCAGTTAGTGTTTTAGAAGGCCTCCTTTTTAGTTCAAGGCTTTTCATTCGTTTCATCAGGTCAAATTCTGTAGCATTCAGAATTAAATTCTGATACACACGGCCAAAATTCAACCCACTAGTAATACTTAAGTCAGTGGAGCTAAATGTAGGATGAAAATATCTTATATTCTAGATGTGGCTTTTGGAGTTGAATCTTATGACTAGTGCACCCTCTTTGAGTGCACATGGGAACACTGGGGACACAAACTTCTTATATTTTTCAGAATACAGCCTCAATTCAACAGAAGTTTTCCTGGTGGCTTAAGTATGAGCTATTAGTAAATCAGAGAGACTGCAGCTCCATTTACTAATCCCAATGACTTGTGCTGACTGGAAAGCCTGCTCTTGACTTGCTTGGCAGTTTACAAGATTGTTTCATCATGGTCTAGATTTGTAAGGTACTTGAAAATGTTTTGTTACCTTTCTGAAATGTCCTGTTTCTACTTGTCACTAAGCTTACCAGTACAGCAATAGCAATTCCACGAAGCTTTAGTTTGAAGGCGACTTGGTTTGGTTTTTGGATTTTCCCCCCTTTTGAATGAGACTCATACCTATTCCAGGGATTCTGGGGGAAGATGGATGGAGAAGAACATGTCCTTCAGTCTCTCAACATAGATTAATAGCAAAACATCAAGTCCACTGCAACATGCTCTCAATTTAGAAAGTGCTGGTGCTATAAAGAGAAAGCCATTGATTATTCATCCTTGGTTGATAATACTCGAGAGCAAGTACAAAAAAGTAGCTTCTTACAAGAGAAGCTAGGGGGTTTAAATCTGTAGAATTTAAAACGTCATTCCAAAATTCATATACCTACAAAAGGTCTATAATTCCAACATAAAAACAAGACAGTAATCTGGCTTATTTCAGTTAATGTATTAGTTGCACCTGGGCAACTCAGGTCGTGGCGCAACAGCAGTTTGTGGCTGTGTTCACATTTAATACAGACATATCTCCTGCAGAGGATATAGGTCCTGGTCTGAGGTGGCCTGTCCTGCTCCAGCACTGCATTAACGATGGAGACAGCTATTGTTTAATAGAATGCAAGTCTGGTGTGGGACTTGGGCTTTTCAGAGGGGTTTCTAGAATGTTTCTAGAAACATTCAGTACACATTGCAACTTAGTTTACCAAATCGCTGCATAAATCTTTGCTCATTAACCCTCACAACAATTGTGGTGTAGAGAAAACTCCTCACAGATGGGAAATTAAGGAATAAATTCAGTGAGCTGTCCTATGTGACCTTGAGCATCAACAGCAGAACCATAATTATAACTCAGAGTATTCCTAACTCCTAACCCTGTGTTAAACAACATTTATACCTGGATTTGGTACATAAAGACCATGACAAGTTACATGGGAGCAAAGGGAGGGCAAAGAAAAGACATTATTTCTGCACAAGTGGTATTTTCAGATTAAATGGAACCTTCAACAGCCTAGAGCCCAGCTTCTTTGCATTTTGTAATCAGTTCTTTTTCAGAGATATGCAATTCCCTTCTCTTACAGTAGAAACCCTTCCTCCTTGGAAAAGAAAGGAGTAAGACTGGCTTTTGCAAACCTGACTACAGGCAGATAGGAGAGCACGACTGTGCCAAAAAGCCCAGGTCACTGAGAATAAAGTAGAGTGTAGAGAGGGATTTGTGTCTTATTTACTGGTTCTCATTTGCACACCTTTCGGACAGGTGGCTAAATTGCTCAAAAACCAGACAAAACGAGGGGATGCAAAGTAACATACTAACTTCTTTAATAGAGTCCAATCCAATTAAACCAAAAATCACTCTGTGAACCCCTGGGTTTATTCACACTAAACAAGTCAGTGGTACATAGTGTTAACCCGATAGCTGATCGTGTTTATACCCTACGTCCCCACATGAAAAATGAGCACCAGTCAACCAGACTGCAATGGTATTTCTCTTCCTTTTTTTTTTCCTTTTTTCTTTTTTCATAAAACTATTTCTTTCATAGACTTAAAACAATCAACTAGCCAAGTTATTAATTATGGTACATCTAAAAAAAAAAAAATTAATACTAACCCTAGTGTGACTGCTGCTTTAAGAGTGCTCTGTGTATCGCCTTAGACTGGCTTTTCAGTAGCAATTTACTACAACAGGTCCTAAAATAATAATAATAGAGAATTAAAAACCTGACAGCAAGTTTAATGGTTAAAAGTAATAAAAACAACCTGTTCTGAATGGTAATTTTTTTCAGCAGTTCAGTCCTGCTGCAGCACTCACAGCCTCACAAATTGCAGAAGGGGTTCAAATTCTCTCACCTTCTTTAAATTTTTCTGTTTTAAAAAAGGACAACTGCATCGTAACCTGCTAGGTACCGGGGCATTTTACTTAATGTTATATTCAATAATGGGACAATAATGGGTCTGTTTTAAAAACTTACTGTTTTTTCTGGGGTAGGTTAGGGAAGGTGGGGAATAGGGAGAGAACAAAAAGCATCGCTTCCTGTAGCTGTAGCTCCCCAGGTGCCTTGGTCACTAGGACCATCTAATACTCAAGATTTATTCTAGAAGACCATGACAAAACACCAGCAGCAGCCTCTAAAGCTCCATTTGGTGTTTTAGGTCACGTCTCCTATTCAAGGTCACCATCTTCTGTAATTTATCAGCTAAGAAGCATTTTCTCCTTCTCCCCAGTGAGGGTTTAAAGGTGGGGTAGGGCACGAGACAAAGAGGGAAGCTAAAATGAATAAAAAATTCTCAGCTATAGAACCAAATTTCATTATTTCCTCTTTCGTTCACAGCATCTTATCATTATAGCCAGACTGCTGCTTTGCTTTGTTAAGATCACTCTGATCTCATTTCCCCTCTGGCCCCATTGGTTGCTGGTCGACCTCTGGATCCACTAGGGATGATGCAAATGCTGACTGGACGATCTGAAACCCAAATGACTCCAGGAGAGACATGTTCTGTTGGGGTGAAAAGGGGGATCCTAGAGCAGGACCAAGGTCCCCCAATGGACCACCGAGGGCCCTGACGTGAACTTTCTGTATGTGTTTGTTCAGATAAGACTTTGATCTGAAAAAGCTGCCACATTCGGGGCAAGGGTACTTCTTCTCCGCTTCCGTCTCCATTTTGTTTTTGCTGACTGCCATGTCACACGAGAAGGACCCATTGGTGCTCTGTTTCTCGGGAGTCTTGAGGTCACTGGTGTCAGAGAGGTCTCCATATGAATCAGAACTCTCAATCGGGTCCGAATGTGAACATTTCTGGCCTTCTACAGGAAAAAGAAGAGAGACACATTTTCAGAATCTCATCTCCCAAACATTTAATGTGCATTCAAACAGATAATATTGATTACCACTTGATTTCATTAATGCCTGTCATGCCGGAATGATACACACTTAACAGTGCAATCCTTTATATTCTAAAGCCCTTAACCATAGGTTCTCTTTTCAGAATCTCATCTCCCAAACATTTAATGTGCATTCAAACAGATAATATTGATTACCACTTGATTTCATTAATGCCTGTCATGCCGGAATGATACACACTTAACATAGCAATCCTTTATATTCTAAAGCCATTAACCATAGGTTCCCTTTTACAAAACCACCAGGATGTTATCAGAGCAACATCAAGGAGTTTATTATGGATTCGTCATGATACTGAATGCATCCATAATGAGTCTCTGGTTTATATAATACTTTTTTGAATCCCAAAGATGTCTCACAATGTTTATACCTCTGGATCTACAAAAGGATGGCCCTAATGATGACTGTACAAGTCACTCCCACACTTCTGAATATTACTGATACTTTGGTGAAGAGCATAGAAACCTAATAAAGTATAACAGGCTGGCTGCAGCAATACATGAAGAAACCTGGAAATACTCAACAAAACAGCAGCGAGCTGCTGCGATTTAAGAAGTGCAATTTCAATTAGTCTTGAGGAACTCTTTTTCGCAAGTGCACCTTCATAATCTAAAATTGTTCCATCTTTAAATACTGTAGTGTGAAAGAGGAGAGAGGTTAGGGACACTATTTTAAGTCATTTGGATACATCTCCTGGCAAAGCCATTGGTATGTTTGGAGCGTTCCCGTTCTCCCCTGGCAGGATGCCAAGAAAGTTTGTCCACACTTTTTGCTCAGCGCATATGAATGAGCGTGGGAAACCCGGACGTACTCCCTAAACGAGTCCCTGAATACAAATAAGCCCTATCTACTATTAACTCCAAAAGACCAAAGAACCACTTGGCACAACCCAAAAGACAGATTTGCTCTGGACTCGGCATTACAAACCAAACAGGATATGCATGAAATCAATACACCACTGAGCTGGAGTAAATCTCTTGTTAAGTCCCACCCAAAACCAAAGGGCTTCTGTAGTAACTCTATCAGGACTTCAACAGAAAAAAAAATTACATAACTGTAGCTTTCTGCTGGCACAGACTTTGTTTAACCCAGCTTGTTGTGTTTGCCCGGGCAACAAAAAAAATAACTTTTTGGAACAACCATGGTTTTGAAGAGTTTTCTGATGTTTCAGCTTCACCAGAAATACTGACAGCTCAAACCAAGGCAAAAAAAGCAAGCTATTCTACATAGATTAACACACTGCTTTACATATTCAGAAGTTAAACACTCTTTATAGTAACTCTATCAGGACTTCAACAGAAAAATATTACACAACTGTAGCTTTCTGCTGGCACAGACTTTGTTTAACCCAGCTTGTTGTGTTTGCCCGGGCAACAAAAAAAATAACTTTTTGGAACAACCATGGTTTTGAAGAGTTTTCTGATGTTTCAGCTTCACCAGAAATACTGACAGCTCAAACCAAGGCAAAAAAAGCAAGCTATTCTACATAGATTAACACACTGCTTTACATATTCAGAAGTTAAACACTCTTTAGCTATTTTTAAAATAATATAATCTTATAAGCTTTTTGAACTGTATTCTGCAGCTCCCGCTTCCTTCACCACAAACATGGTTTGACTGACACGAGATTCAAGTATAGTAGGACTAAAGATCTGCACCCTTCAGGCAAAATTCAAATATTGACTGCTCCTAGGAAGATGGTCAAGATGAACTAACATGTTTTTTTCAATCTCTAAAATCAAAGAAGCCGCCAAAAATTCATGTACCCTTAAGTGTCCACCTCCTTCCCCCAGACTTATTGTATCAGCTACCCAAGGACAGATATGATATACTATGTGACGCTACATAATTTGTCTGCATCTTCCTGAGCTTCTCTCCAGTATTTCCCCGTCCTTCCTCCCTCCCCTTTCTCACGCCCAGCCCAACATCCCACAACACAAAGTTCTGCACAGAGCAGCAAGGTGCAGAGCAGCGAGTCTCTTGCCTTTGATGCCATAGGTCCTGACGCAGTGGAACGCTGCTCCCCCATTCGGGATGGACTCCTGGTGCCTGGAGACCTGGGGAAGGGGAACACCGTGGTGGGTTTTAACATGGACCTTTAAGTAGGAGGCAGAGGAGAAACCTAAACAAGATAAAAGGAGATGAGATCCTGCCACCAGCAAAGACACACATCTGCCTTCCCTGTTCTTTTAATCTTTGTCCTGCTCTTAGTCCCTATTACAAAGTTGCCATTATATTAGCTTGAGTTCTGCTTCCCTAAAATACACTCACGTAGGATTTCTAGACATAATCAGGCAATGAACGCAAAGAGTAACTTTCATTAGACTTCATTTGCTTTTTGGAAGTCATGACGAAAGAACAGCCTCCTTAAGAAACAAATCCTACAGTGCATTCAAACAGATAATATTGATTACCACTTGATTTCATTAATGCCTGTCATGCCGGAATGATACACACTTAACATAGCAATCCTTTATATTCTAAAGCCATTAACCATAGGTTCCCTTTTACAAAACCACCAGGATGTTATCAGAGCAACATCAAGGAGTTTATTATGGATTCGTCATGATACTGAATGCATCCATAATGAGTCTCTGGTTTATATAATACTTTTTTGAATCCCAAAGATGTCTCACAATGTTTATACCTCTGGATCTACAAAAGGATGGCCCTAATGATGACTGTACAAGTCACTCCCACACTTCTGAATATTACTGATACTTTGGTGAAGAGCATAGAAACCTAATAAAGTATAACAGGCTGGCTGCAGCAATACATGAAGAAACCTGGAAATACTCAACAAAACAGCAGCGAGCTGCTGCGATTTAAGAAGTGCAATTTCAATTAGTCTTGAGGAACTCTTTTTCGCAAGTGCACCTTCATAATCTAAAATTGTTCCATCTTTAAATACTGTAGTGTGAAAGAGGAGAGAGGTTAGGGACACTATTTTAAGTCATTTGGATACATCTCCTGGCAAAGCCATTGGTATGTTTGGAGCGTTCCCGTTCTCCCCTGGCAGGATGCCAAGAAAGTTTGTCCACACTTTTTGCTCAGCGCATATGAATGAGCGTGGGAAACCCGGACGTACTCCCTAAACGAGTCCCTGAATACAAATAAGCCCTATCTACTATTAACTCCAAAAGACCAAAGAACCACTTGGCACAACCCAAAAGACAGATTTGCTCTGGACTCGGCATTACAAACCAAACAGGATATGCATGAAATCAATACACCACTGAGCTGGAGTAAATCTCTTGTTAAGTCCCACCCAAAACCAAAGGGCTTCTGTAGTAACTCTATCAGGACTTCAACAGAAAAATATTACACAACTGTAGCTTTCTGCTGGCACAGACTTTGTTTAACCCAGCTTGTTGTGTTTGCCCGGGCAACAAAAAAAATAACTTTTTGGAACAACCATGGTTTTGAAGAGTTTTCTGATGTTTCAGCTTCACCAGAAATACTGACAGCTCAAACCAAGGCAAAAAAAGCAAGCTGTTCTACATAGATTAACACACAGCTTTACATACTCAGAAGTTAAACACTCTTTAGCTATTTTTAAAATAATATAATCTTATAATCTTTTTGAATTGTATTCTGCAGCTCCCACTTCCTTTACCACAAACGTGGTTTGACTGACACGAGATTCAAGTATAGTAGGACTAAAGATCTGCACCCTTCAGGCAAAATTCAAATATTGACTGCTCCTAGGAAGATGGTCAAGATGAACTAACATGTTTTTTTCAATCTCTAAAATCAAAGAAGCCGCCAAAAATTCATGTACCCTTAAGTGTCCACCTCCTTCCCCCAGACTTATTGTATCAGCTATCCAAGGACAGATATGATATACTATGTGACACTACATAATTTGCCTGCATCTTCTGGAGCTCCTCTCCAGTATTTCCCCATCCTTCCTCCCTCCCCTTTCTCACGCCCAGCCCAACATCCCACAACACAAAGTTCTGCACAGAGCAGCAAGGTGCAGAGCAGCGAGTCTCTTGCCTTTGATGCCATAGGTCCTGACGCAGTGGAACGCTGCTCCCCCATTCGGGATGGACTCCTGGTGCCTGGAGACCTGGGGAAGGGGAACACCGTGGTGGGTTTTAACATGGACCTTTAAGTAGGAGGCAGAGGAGAAACCTAAACAAGATAAAAGGAGATGAGATCCTGCCACCAGCAAAGACACACATCTGCCTTCCCTGTTCTTTTAATCTTTGTCCTGCTCTTAGTCCCTATTACAAAGTTGCCATTATATTAGCTTGAGTTCTGCTTCCCTAAAATACACTCACGTAGGATTTCTAGACATAATCAGGCAATGAACGCAAAGAGTAACTTTCATTAGACTTCATTTGCTTTTTGGAAGTCATGACGAAAGAACAGCCTCCTTAAGAAACAAATCCTACATAAACAAAACTAACAGATGACATTAAACCTTCTGGAAAAAAAAAGGCAGAAGAAACATGATACAAAAAGGCACCAGTATCTCTTCACCATTTTTGTACTGTTTAACACCCCTTTTTTGTATTTAGTGTGCTTTCTCCTTGTGCTTCTAGCATTTATAGTGACCCCTAGAAGGCAGAAAGCTAAAACCACAGAGTTTTTAAGGCATACAATTTTGTTCTTTTGTAATTTTTGAAAAACATTTCCTCCATTGAGCTCATCCCGAGTTTCAAAAAACGTACTAAAACTCATACTCAATCTGCAGTTAACAAAATAAAAAAAATTAAACAAAATGTCAATATTTCTATTAGCTCTGATATTAAAACCACATATTTCAAACAACTGATTTCTGAACAAAACATTTTTTACATTGGTGCATGTGCTTTTTCAAATTGTTTTTGAAGTCTCACCAATACAGTCTTTTCCTTTAATGCAATAAATTATTTCACATATATTTTGGAATGTTTTTAAATTCAATTTTAATAAGATTTGCAATTAGTACTAGTACATTTGGACCATATACGAAATATAAATAATAATATTATAACGATATATAATTTTCTATTATATTTTGAACAGAATATTATGGTGCTTTCATGTTAGAAACATTTTTCTTCAACAACAGAGAACACAACACAAGTTGCACCAGCACAGAAACAAAGTTCCAGGTTCCCCGGAACCTGGAATTGGATAGGGAAAATCCAATACCTAGATTTTTTTAAACCAATACAGCATTCACAGCACAGGCCCTTGCAAGAGAACTTTCATATCAATGATTCGCTTTAAATGTGAATAGTCAAGCCATTTTTATAGTGATATGACTGCATTTACATTTGAAGATGTATAATAATGTATTAGGAAGGATGCAAAACCAATACTGGCAGACCTCTCTGGGGTGGATTTTCTCACAGCAGCTCTTAGGTTCAGGTGCTGAATTTAATAATGAATGTTGCTTTACACTAGAATTTTCTGTGCCTATCCAACAGAATATCCCTCTACCCACACTTTTCTTAAAAGCCAGGATCAAAGAGTATTCAGGGGTTATTCAGAATTATATATAAAGGACCTGCAGAGCAAGACAGAACTCCATGGCAACTTGCTGAAGGGGAAAAAGGTCAGGTTGCTGAGAATGGACAAGAGATAGTTACTGTAGACCCCTGAGTTGAAGATAAAAGTACAGAAGATACATCACAATTGCAGAGACTAAAAACATACGACTCTCAAAATACAATGGAGCAGAAACACCTAGGCCAAGTCGTCCAGGGAATTAATGTAAGGGTATTGCCCTCTGAAATAATGCAAACCTACCCTCAGACACAAAATGCTGGACTGCTCACTGGGCCACAAGAGAATATCATTTTCCAAATATAAAAAATTCACTACTGAAGACTGGAAAGAACCAGTGTTTGACTGTCAGAAAAAAGGACACAATGTCCAGATATAATGGTGATACCTTCAACTACGAGGTACTTTCCTTATTTCATACATGTGTCTTATAAGCACATGCATGTCGAGATGAGCCTTTTTATGCAGCAATGCACTAAAATGTCCCTGCCAACCATTAAAAAAGGATTACATGCAGGTAGTCAGTGTTTGTCTGTACTACAACTGACACAGAAAATCCAAAGCTGTAATCTCTGCTATACAATATTGTTTCTGAACTCTGCAAATTCTATTTGTAGAGTACATTGTTTTATATAATGGAAACTGCCTGCAAAGTGTGTTAGCTCCCCTTTATGCACTTGGCAGATGAACATGTGAGTCATCAACTTCCATCAAAGCAGTAAGAATGCCAACTGCTTCATAGGAAGCTGTTTGAAGTGAGATTTTTTGGTTGTTGTTTTTATCCTATTTTTTTTCCTGAAGCACTTAGCACTGGCCTTTTTTTTTCCCACCAGACCTTAATTATGAATGTCTGTCCTAGGAAAATGGGGAATTCATAGACAATAATATTTTACTTTAAAAAAATCTCCTTAAAAACAAAGTCAGGCTAATGCAGAGGATTAAGTGGCAGTATCTTTCAACAAATAAATACATTTACTGATTATCCATACACATCTCTCACCTTTGCAGTGCAGATTATTTCTTTATACCAAAGGAACCAACATTAAAAACATGCATAGAGAGGAAATTATCTGCTTTATATAAATGGGACCTATTCCTTGATCCCTTGGATAACATCTATTAGGAGGCAGACTACAGAAACAATTGCAAGATGCTCCTCTTCCAAAAACTCTAATTTGAATTTAGCTAGAACATCCAGAGTATGTGTCTTGCTTTAAATCAACTCTGTGTCCACCATGAAATATGCAAGAATTCATCTTATTGTAAAAAAAAAAGAAAAAAAAAAAACATCTAACTTTTGATTGGAGTATTTACCCTTCTCCCAACTCATTTGATTTCTGTGGAAAACACCACCACATATATGTCTGAAACAGAATATGAATCTTCCAAGATGCACATGTTATTACAAAGTACCAGTTCTAGACTTGACAAATTCATTAATCTCTTAAATTATTTAAAAAAGCCTACACAAGCAAATAAAATTCCTCAGGATGCTAATAGAAGATTATGTGACACCAAAGCAGGAGCAGGTCTTTTTTATTTAAACTGATTAAAGATACTTTGTCTTAAAAAGTGAGGATGGAGGATTACTTTTCATAAGCATATTTTAGATGAATTATTAAAAAAAAAATATTAAAAAAAATCAGAAAATCCCAGAAAAAAACCCTCATTGCACAGCTTCCCTGGTTTAACAAGATTTAATTGCTTCCATAATTATTCTAAGCATAAAGACCCTAAGGCAAGAAAATAACCTGGCAAAAAACATCAAATCATAGATGGTATTTTTTGGACATTATGCTGCCATTTTGTAAAATAAATAAATAAATAAAACCAGCAAATAGGTACATGCACGACATGGCAAACCAGTGGCTAATGCTTTCACTCAGGTAGAGTTCCCCCATCTCCTAAATCCATTAAAACTTTAAAAGAACATGAGACACTTCATCGATTAAGTTCCACAGAAAAGCCCTCAGTCTGATGGGATAAATTGAGGGGTTCTAAGTTCTGTCTTTAACACTCAGATGTGTTCAACTGTGCAAGACACGCAAGACACACCGCATCCACTTTTTTTTTTTTGGTGGGCCAGTATCCAAAATTCTCCCTACAAGCAGCTTGAGCATTCTTGCTTGACAATTACTATAACCAGAACCAGCTAAATTCCAATTCAGAAATGCCAGGACATTAGCTGAGGGAAGAATAAAACAAAATCCCATTGCACAAGCACCATAGCCACGACAAAATCGCAGCTGTGGAACTTCTGACTGCACCAATACCTATCAAATAGATATTTCTAATCCAGAAATTTTTGACTATACTTCATTTTACCAGGTTCTACAATTTATAAGATATCTATTTAAAACAATGTACATTATAATTTGATTCTAGAACATGTTGGATTAAAAATTCTGCTGTCATGGATCATAAATCTATAATCAAAATTCACATAATATAATAATGAATTCATAACAGTTGTTTGATAAATGCAGTCTGTAACTTCCCTTTCCTACGAATTTTAACACTAGGTACATACTTAACAATAATTCACCAGATTAATTACATTTTCTAAGTGCTGATCGAAAATCAAATTCGCAGGTGACTAAATTCTGACAACACATAAGAAATACACAAACGGTAAGGAGAAAGTAGTTGCTTATCGTTTGCTGTACAACAGGTTCTCTACCCTTCTACAGAGAAGTGTATGTTTTATTTAAGTTTCCAGTGTACATTTAAACCTGTAAAATGTGAATAAATCATTTAGTCATTTCATTGTTTAAATGCCAGATCTGTCTTTGTCATGCAGGCTGAATTTCCAAAGAGCTGCAGTGACATCCAGTGGTAGTTAAGTTGAAACTCAAGCTTACAAATCTTGGAACTGAGACAATTCCTCCCAACCCATAGGAGTTTTTGTTTGGCACCACGTTCAACTGAAGGGGAGCAGGATAGCACATGGATCTTGGATAGCGCTTTCCATGTGTGTTACCACAAAACCAATCAGGATAAGCTTAAGCAGTTTTTCAGAATAAAGCCCTTCAGCTGAAAAGGAAGCCAAGCCTTATTTTGTACCATCTACCTGAAGCCTCAGAATCCAAAGTTTTCCAACCCAGATGCCTTTTCCACTCAAACTGTTAACATCACTTTCAGGACCTAACAGACGGTTCAACTGCTTGAAATACCTCCCTTGCAATTTAATGTCTCTCATTACTCATCAACTCCTAGTCAGCCAAAAGCTCCCTGAAAGTCCTCACATTAAATACAGAACAGCTTTATTCTCTCAAAAGATTTCACCTCCCTCAAATTAGAAATAGGAACACACATCATAAAACAAATGACTCATCAGAAAAAAAACAAGATCCCAAAACACAGCAGCAACATCTTCCAACACTTACTAGGTCTGTATGCCTGTGTGAGCCAACAATATTTTGAAGTTGCGTATTAATAATTTTTAAAAAAGACATCAATAAGTCAGAAATATTTTTCCAACTTGCTTTACATCCCACAAAGCCTAAATTTACAACTCTCTCCAACTGAAGAGTACCACAAACAGATGGAAAAGCTTCAAAGTCTGTATGCCTGTGTGAGCCAACAATATTTTGAAGTTGCGTATTAATAATTTTTAAAAAAGACATCAATAAGTCAGAAATATTTTTCCAACTTGCTTTACATCCCACAAAGCCTAAATTTACAACTCTCTCCAACTGAAGAGTACCACGAACAGATGGAAAAGCTTCAAAAGCTCTTCGTCATATGGTTTAGTTTTAGGTAGTCCTGCAAGGTGCAGGGAGTTGGACTCGATGATCTTTATGGGTCCCTTCCAACTGGAGATACTCTATAGTTTTATGAAAATTTGTATTTGTACAAATAAAGGTAAAGCACATTTCTAGTACTCTTTACAAAATTTGTTTTAGAAATGTACATTAATACAAAGCAATTTCTTGGGTTAAGAGGGAGAAGCTGCTTGACTCTACTGCTGCACCAGGAGGTTAAGCAAGACTGATAACACAGTGTAGATCTTTTTTAAGCAGAGTGTATAATTTTCAAGTTGGTGTGTATTTCAAAGATTCTTCTTCCAAACTGAATGCAAGGACTCAAGTCTAACCAGGTATAGAAAAAAAACCAAAAACGTTTACGGTGAATAGCAGCAAGGGAACAGACCATGGTTATTTTATAAGGATCTGTCTATTTGGCAAATAAAATTATTAAAACTGTCTAGAAAATTTGCTTCAGATTTAAACTGAGCTTCTTCAGGAACTATCAAGCATGTAAAAAGCCTAGACCTATAGCTTGATCAGTTTTAAGGTTAAGTATTCAATAAGAAAAACAAATGATCTGATATAACCATCTCCTGTTACAGAGTCACAGAGCCTTACAGCTTCCCTCAAGTGTTGTCCCATCCCACTGAAATAAAAAAAATAGTTTCTTCATTACCTCGGTTACAGATAGTGCAGAAATTACTTGGTCCTTCACTATGTTTCTTCAAATGATCTGCCATATACGCTGCTCGCAAGTACTTCCCGCACACCTGGCACGGAACTTTGTCTTCATGACACGCTAGGTGTGAGCGCAGTCGGTCACGAGTTGCAAAGGAAGCATTACAAGTCTGCAGGTATAATGAGAACCATGTGACTCATCAACTCTGCTAAAAGCACTGATATTGTTGAATATACTTAGTATTCTTTACAGTAAATACATTAGACCCTGTGCAAACACACAAATGACATGATGCATGACCCGTTTTCCCACAACTAAAAAATTCCAATCACCAACATACTGCAGGAGATGTGGTTACTACTCAAAAGGATTAAGAAAGCAGGAAAACAGCTCTAACATACTAGACAGTAAAACTTAAATCAAGATAGGGTTGTAAGCCTAGCTACTCTCTGAGGATGAAGAGACTAAAACTTTAAGTAATATTTAATAGAAGAAATACAACAAACCACTTTATTCCATTTACAGTAAATTCTGCCAATTCACTGAGTCATTACAATCACTTTAAACCACTCAAAATGTCCTCTCTGCTATCTTCCTGAATATCCTCTTTGATCTGATCAATCTATCTTCAGTACACACAAAATCCCTTTGGAGTATGAAGACATACAAACAAAGCATCAGCGAATTGGCTGGGATGAGAATATGACGAGAGACAGTAAAAGACCCCTCCTGGTATCCACAGTGGCAGCGCAGACAAACTGTAGAAGTGAAGCCTCAGAACTGAGCAGGTATCCAAATAACTGCACGACACCGTAATCCGTTTATAACTTACCCCTGGATCAAGGTATCATATTCCACTTACTACTGTGAAACAAGCTTGATTTGGCATAAGATAATATTGATTCTACTTGCCCACTCCCCAGACATAATCCATATGGTCCTGGTGGACAGTAAACTATCCATGAGCCAGCAATGTGCCCTTGTCACCAAGAGGGCCCATGGAATCCTGGGCTGCACAGGGAAGAGTGTGACCAGCAGGTCGAGGGAGGTCATTCTCCCCAACTACTCTGCACTGGTGAGGCCACAACTGGAATCCTGCGTCCAGTTCTGGGCTCCCCAGTTCAAGAGATACAGGGAACTGCTGGAAAGAGTCCAGCGTAGGGCAACAAAGATGATTAAGGGATTGGAGCATCTCCCTTCTGAGGAAAGGCTGAGAGAGCTGGGACTCTTTAGCCTGAAGAAGAGAAGGCTGAGGGGAGACCTTGTTAATGCTTGTAAGTATCTAAAGGGCGGTTTGAGGGAGGATGGAGCTGGACTCTTTCCAGTGGTTCCCAGTGACAGGACGAGGGGCAACGGGCACAAGCTGGAACATGGGAAGTTCCATTCAAATATGAGGAAGAACTTCTTTATGGTGAGGGTGTCAGAGCCCAGGAACAGGCTGCCCAGGGAGGGTGTGGAGTCCCCTTCTCTGGAGATCTTCAAGCCCCGTCTGGATGCTCCTGAGTGATGTGCTCTGGGCAACCCTGCTTTGGCAGGGGAGTTGGACTAGATGACCTCTAGAAGGTCCCTTCCAACTCCAACAACTCTGTGATTCTGTGATAAGATGAGCGAAGGCTCCCTCCCATTTTTATAATCGTAGCAATTGGGAGGCAGCATGTATACAATAGCCTACTATAACAGGCTGCCAGTTCTGAAAGGCTTGCTCCACCTCTGACATGTGAAGGAAAATAAATCACCAGCAATACACTGTACAAGTTATTAAAGATATAGTCTGAAACCATTGCTCACAAGCGGAAGAGGAAAAACAAATGCAAACATACGTTAGAATGACCAGACCAAGCAGGCAACAGTGACATTCAAGAGTGTACAGTGTTTCATTTATACCTTTATATAAAATAATGCAGTTTAAAGACGTATAACCAGAACCCCCTAAGAGATAATATGAGACTATTAAGTGACTTGGGAAATTGACATATTCTGTCAAGTGTCAGTGTGCAATTACAACTGTTTCAAAAGAGATAGACTTGTTATAGTACCAATCCTAGTAAACTTACAAAATTATAACTTCAAATAAGTGAAATTGATAATACAGAAGAGGATAAACCATATAATTTTATATAATTTAGTTAATCAAGAGATTAATCCTAAAAACATTGAAGGCAGCTGAAAAGCACCTATGAATTTCAACAGGCTTTACACTCCTTCGATCCTATGAGATGCTCAAGTATGGTAAACTCCCATGGACCTGAGGCTGCTGTACAGCAAGCACACCACTCAGCACCTCAGAGGATCAGGACTTAATGAATTTAAAAAGACAACAGTAAAATTATCTGGATTTCTGCAATACACACAGTTTAACTAAGATCACCAGACAAAGATTCATCAATTACAAGTAGTGAAGATTAAGAGGCAAATCCTTGAACATGAAAGACTTCTCTTCATTTGAAATCTCAGTCCACAGCGCTGAGCAAAACAGGTGCAGCTTTCACTTACTGAAATGTTCTTAGAGGTAGACACTCATTTAAGGCAGGATTCCAGCACTGATACTAATCAAGCTGTTGGATATCAGCTAAAGATATGTAACTAGACAATCAAAGATGACAGCCAAGAGATCCATCATCAAGAAATCTAAAAATTTTGAGCCACAGTAAGCGTCCACACAAAAGCATTGGGAGTGCATTAGTTGATGAAGCAGATCAGAGACAAACCACATAAATACAGGGATGCCAGAAGTAAAACCGTATCTGTCCCATATTGAACTTATCAAGTCGAAAGCTTAAGGAAAGGCAATATAGTAATATCTGTGTTTGATTTCTCACTCTTGGTGCTGAGTTGTGCAAAGTTCACCTTTGGATAAGCTATATAGTAAATATATCTGCAAAGAAGCTTAAAAAAATATATAAATTAAGTCCAGTGGAGAAAGCAAGAACCAGTTTAGCTGAATCATAATAATGGGAGACAGGACTAGGTTTAAAGAAAACCCCAAAGTTAATATTCAAATAGTTAATATTTATAAAAGGTATAGAGAAAAAAAAAAGTTTTATTTTACAAAAGATGTGAAGTGCTAAATGAGTGCTAAGTATTTATCATTAATTGTTAATCATAGAAGAAAACTCTCCAGTGCTTTCCTATCAAACATTGCACAGGTATATAAATAGATCAAAAAGAATATATATAAAGTTTAAAAAACATTGTTTAAGAAATACCTCTTGAAGTTTCAACTTTTCTATGGATGTGGATGTCTCTGAGCTTATTCCATGGTGGCTGCCATTTTCCTGCTAATAGGCAGGAAGTAAGAGAAATTAGGACAGGAAGAAACTCATTCTGCATTGAAATCAATGGGAAAAGCACTGGACTTGGGATGCCAAATTTAGGTTTACTTAAGAAAATAGATCTTTTTCTTGGTCAAAAGTTGTGCTTAAATTTAACCTGTATTTTGCTCTTTTTTTATTTAAATTGCCAGAAGAACAATCTGTCTCTTGTCTCTGAGAAGGAGTAAACTTCTGTTTTCTCCCCTTGTTCTTTCACGTCCACAGATTTTCAGATCACCATTTCCTCCCAAAACGCAAACTAGCTTTCATACCATTTATACTCAAAAACCAACGACCCAGCTTCACCCTTTCCCGTGACAGGTTAGCAAAATGAGAAACTAAGCTATCCATTATGGCCAGAAGACTAACTTACCCCATCTCCTATATTCAGAACTCAACTGTCAGATTAAAAAAAGTAAAAAATTAAAAAAAAATAAAAAATAAAAAAAATGACCAATACAACAATCCAAGAGAAAAGATCCAGAGTGCCATTGGTGTCTCATCTGGACACAAAAACAACTTCTTGGATCCAGTTTCTCAGCTGCCTTGACTCTGTGGAGGCCTTCCCTATTCTCAGTCTATTTTAACAGTAATGAAAAAGCTGGAATCAGGTCTTTGACTGGCATCAGGTGCTACAGGTGCTGGAACTTGGGATAGTTTTTCAAAGATCCATAAATGTGCAGGATTACATGCTGAGCACTGAAAACTATAGCTGTTGCAATGACATTCTGCTTATAGTTACCCCGCTTCTCATAGTTTCATTTCAGTTATTCTGAAGTTGGGTTGACCTTCACACTTTTGTTTCGGTAGCCCAAAATTATACCATGATGCCACATCACCAAAACATTAGATATCCACTGACTTGCCAAGATACACGAGGGCTCAGGTAAATGGCCAGTGGATTTTGTATAATCATAATACAGCACCGCTTCCAAGAACGCCATTATGATAGAGGACTCTGGAAAACTCTTCTGTTTACTGACAGAGTACTTCTCTTTTGCAGTAAACATAAACAAAGCATCACAATAACAGGGATTTTCATCAGGAACTCGACAGATTCAAAAAGGATGCTCAATGATGTTCAGGCTACTCTCGTGGGGAGAGCTAATTTGCCAAACAAAATCAATGGAAAAAGGGGAAAAATGCCAATAATAAGCTATTTTCCTTCTTAGTGGCTGGATTTTGTGTTTAGTCATGGAACAGAAATGTTACTGGTTATAAGCTAATTGGCAAGGATAACTTTATCAATTTATACATCAGCTTTCAGATTTGAAACAAATTTTCAGTGGCATAGCATCCTTTCTGTGGTTTGTACTATGTATATCATAGTGCATATTTAAGAAGACTTTCTAAATCTAGCAGAACATTATGAAGCATTTTTCGCAAAGACACACAACAGCCCTTTAACAAATTTCCTACATCTTAAGATTCATGAAAAATTAACTTTGCAGGGTTAAGCAGTCAAAAATCAAGAACAAACCAAGCCTGAATGACAGCCTCAACTCTTCCCCAATGCTTGTAACCTATAGACTATACCTTTTAACTGAAATGAACAGTGCATACAGTATTATGGCACTTAACAACACACAATGAGAAAGACCGTTATTAGAAATTGCTATCACAAAATACGTGTGTGCAAGGAGATGGAGTTGAGCCTTGGCTGTACAATCTTAGCTTCCATATTTCTTGACTTTCTCGCTCTTAGTGATTCACACTTACAGAGTTTATATTGATTAGTCTTCAGTCAACCAGAAAACTATAAAAAGTATCATCAGGTATCAGCTGGCAAAGGACAATTCATGTCTATCAACATTATCCATAAACTGCATTCGTTCAGTAACCTTGATATCAACTGGCAAAAGACTGATGAGTTTCTGTCTAACCATTCTTTTTCCTACTTGCGCCCAAATACATGTTAATTGCAAACATTTGTAGTTATCTTCAGCTTATCCACCCAGACCACTTGCTATCCTCAAACGGTGAAGTCTTTTTATGGGTGGAATTTTCCAATTTATATACATCTATAACCCCTAAATCATCTTAAGAAGCTTAAACAAATCTAAGGCTTTATATAGGATATGCAGTTAAATCAATGTGATTTTCAAAGGAGCTGGGCTTCCACAGATGATATGGAGGTCAACAGAAACCTACAGAAGGTTCTATATATCTGAAATACTGTTCACTGGATTATTAAAGTTGCAAAACAGTTCAAAACTCTCACAATTTGGAGGAAACATAGGAGAGGTGTGTCAAGAGACGGGAAAAAAACCCCACAGATCAGGAGGCAGCAGTCATGCAGGACTGACTAGGTTCATGAAATATGCTTAAAAATTTTAGGAAAAAAAAGTCCTCTAACCTTCATTGTCTTCAAAGAAAATTAAAATTATCTTGCTCCAACTTTCTTTAAATAAATAATTTAATAATTTTTTCTTCAGAGACCAAGCATGGAGACTGTTAGCCCAACAAATACTTTCAAAGTTTGCCCAACAACTCTGTGAAGGCAGCGGGTGATAGCAGAAGTTGACTCTCAACTTTGGTTTCAATTAATACTTCCAGGCACCTTTTCAATCTCTCTACAAATGAATTACAAAATATCCTTCTTGAATTGATCTTTCAAACACTAATTAATAACTTATTAACTGTAAAAAAACTATATACAACATTATGACATTATATTGCAAAGGATACTGTACGCCGTTATCTATATTCTCCCTGGGATAAAAAAAGAATAACTTCCAATTTTGCTCAGTGCAATGTTCTGAAGACTATGTGACAAAAAAAGAGGATCTTGGCAAGTTATGATAATTTACCAATGTTATTTGAGATTATTCTAAAAAAAAAAAAAAAAAAATGAAGACAGCATTGGAGCCTCCTGTTGGCAACAACTGAAATAAAAAATAAAAAATTTAAAAAAACCCCAGGGTGGTGGAAGGTAT
Organism: Calidris pugnax; assembly: GCF_001431845.1. Taxonomy (NCBI): domain Eukaryota; kingdom Metazoa; phylum Chordata; class Aves; order Charadriiformes; family Scolopacidae; genus Calidris; species Calidris pugnax. The sequence continues at coordinate 8,519,556 of NW_015090783.1, read as the reverse complement.
CAGCTGTGACGTTGATTCTAAGGCCAGGGACAAGGTGGCTGGGTAAGAGATCCAGGGTGAGACTGGGATAGAGCAGTAGGGAAGAACATCTGGTAGAAGGGGAGGGAGGCAGGAGGACCAAACCTGTAGATGACAGAAGGGGCTGAGGGACAGGAGGGATGTAAAGCAGTTGTCGCTGTTGAACGCTGTTATTCACAAACATTTACTCCAATTCACACATACATGGTATTTTTACTGATACTTCACAATTGTCTGCACACATAAATGCAATGCCAAAGATTACCCATACATCAGTCTAAACCCCTCCAAGCTCCTACCTGACACTTGTGAGGTCTCTCTGAGGTATGCACCTGTTTGATGTGTCCGTTCAAGTGGTCTGGCCTTAAAAGAAAATACACATAAGCACACTTAAAAGAAATACTAAAAGTAAACTTACAATTTTAAGCAAAAAAAAAAAAAAAAAAAAAAAAAAAAAAAAAAAAAAAAAGATCCCAGTGGTGGATCTATTACAAGCGTAGCGATATTTAACTTGCCAAGAACCAGCTCACCAACAACTGGGACTCTACCTTGATAAGTACCCTCTCCAACTTGCTAAAAAGGCAGCATTTTCTCAGGAAGAAATTATAACTGAATGATTAGACAAAACAGGAAATACAATTTTCAAGCCTGCACGTCCCCTTCCAAAATCCTACTTAGATCTTGACAATCAGGGCACTTTGATTTACAGTTGCTGAGTATTTGAAAATCAGACCCTTTTGCTTTATGTCCCAAACACGGATGTAGAACCTCTGTGCAAAAAGACTGACTCTAAACTCTGTTGCTGTGATACGTTTTCCACCAGCACGATGAAAAAATACTGTCCTAACTCACAGCTTGGTGGGAAGACTGCATTAAGACAAGTAAAATGCTCTGAAAATCCCAACTAGAAGGTGCAATGGAAGAGCAAATTATTACTGAAAAATAAGTTAGACCATTCTTCACAACCAGTAAAGCCTACTTTGAAGAAGAGAGGACTGAATAGCTGCAGATTTCCCTGGTGGGAGTTTCTCCCAGTGGGAAGAAAGCTTTTCATTGTATGAGGCCAAAACTGCTTGGAAACAAGTTCTCCACCCTCTCCTCCCCCAACTTTCCAGCTGCGCCAATGAGAGGGCGCGGGATGGAATTCACGCACTGCAGACAGAAAATAGACTGAACTTTGCAGTCAGGCTGTTAAACCTGATGCTCCAGCAAGCGGGCTGGAGCGGTGTAACCGGACAGACTGGTTGGGGGTCCTTCTGGGTACCTCAAGCCTAGCAACCTCACGTGCTGGGCTACTGAATGAAGGAAAGGATACTAAAATTAGACATCGCGCTTCCAACTTCCTTTGGCCGCTCCTACAACTGAATACTGAAATGTAAAGAAAGAGTCTCCGCTTTTCATTCATACTTTGATTTTACAAAGATGTGTAGGCATTTTTGTTGTTTACTCTTCTAACAGCGTTCCTGCTGGCTCACGCTAACTTACTGGGAAAAATGAGGACTCAACGTGTATCTTTCATTTTCCCTTACTGACAAAAGTCTTTCATACAGCAACAGCAGAAAGCTTTAAGTGTGAATGAAAACAGGCAGATGATCCCAGGTACCACTATAACAAGAAAAATACTTTCACTTCTAGCCACAGATGAAACTTTCATTTTATGACTTTCTATCAGTAAATCTGCAGTCCTTATGAAGATGCATCCCTAATTATTGCTGATTTTAAAAAAAAAAATAAATAAAAAAGTCTACTTTTTCTTAATTTATTTCAGAAACATCTGCAGTCCTTATGAAGATGCATCCCTAATTATTGCTGATTTTAAAAAAAAAAATAAATAAAAAAGTCTACTTTTTCTTAATTTATTTCAGAAACAAAAGGTCCCTCTATCAAAAAGCAAACTAGTGGGGGCACAGTTCCTGTATAGCCTGGCAGCCTTTTGATTTTTGTACTTCGATTTCTTCCCTTCTCTTGTTAAAGCAAATGAACTGCTGCAGAAAACCGACTGCTGCTACAATAGTAACACCGAGTGCACGCATCCCCCTCCCCCCACTACTCCGAGCCTCAAAGCGAGCATCAAACTTCCAAAAAAGTTTCAAATTCATTAACTCAGACTATAAGATACCGCTAACACGACTACGGGTATCAAGCTACTTATTAAATTAACTCCCACAAACAGCGACAACAGAAAATCAGCAACATTAAATGCACAGATCTTACGTATGTTGCAGGGCAGAAACAGGATCCCCTTCAGAAGGATGTAAACCCAAAGGACACAAAGATCATGTATTAAAAGATACTTGATGCTGCAGCCTTTGAAATCTCACCTCTTCCTTCACATTTGGGTGATAAAAAACATTACGAACTAAGAGAAATGAAGGGAAGTTAAGAAAAAGAAAATTTAAAATGGATACGAGAAAAATAATAATCTTGAGATGTATTAATATTTTGCACTTCAACAGCACCTTCAAACTACCTACAAATCAGTAGCCTCCAGACGCTTCTGTGAGGTAGGTAATTATTTCAATACCCATTTCACAGAAGAGTCATTTGAGGGAGAGACTAACTGATTTGCCCAAGGTCACACATACACCAAGTCTGGGACAAAGCTGGGAATGTTACCCAGAAGCCAACTGACTCCCAGTTCTAAGTCTTAATTACTTTTAAACCCTTTCAAGAGACTGTAGAACAGCGTCCCAGAGGAAATGATGGAAGTCTCGTTTCTCGAGACATTTTAAAATGCAACAGCCAAAGTAGCCCAAGCACAAATGGTTCTTGTTTCCCAAGGGGTAGGAAAGACAACTTCCTAGGTCTCCATTTGCATCTATGGTCCTTATAAGTGCTCCCTTACCTGGAAAAGCCTTTTCCACAGCTCTGGCAGATGTAGGGCTTTCCCACAGAGCCATCGTGAGATCGAACATGATAGGACATCCTGTCTTTCCGCTTGAACCGTAAGCCACACACTGGACAAGAGTAAGGCTTCTCGCCAGAGTGTGACAGCTTGTGCCGATTCAGGTGATACACGTCCCGAAAAATCTTGCCACAGATCTCACAGGCCACCTGTTTCCTCGTCCTGCTTCTTTTTCGGGGTGCATCGGGGTCATCCGGACCAGGGATACCATTTTCACCCAGTCTCGGGGGTGGGATGTCTATGTAGCCCAGCTGTAAGCTCGTCACCCCATGTTGAGCCTCATGTTGACGAAGACGATTAGCATCCGTGAACACTTTCCCGCAGAGGCCGCAAGGCAGGATACCGGCCTCTCGCAGGCCCCCTGGGGTACCAAACATCATGGAGTCCAAGAGGTTGGCTTTACGGGGACGCCCTCTGCCCCTCTTGGTGCTTAAAGTGGGGCCACTAGCAGCAACATTCTGGAAGGGTGAGGCCAGCAGTGGTGGGGACAGAGGTCCTGCCACCATGGGCAGGCGGTCCACGCCCTGCAGAACAGGTAGGGAGGACTGCGCAGCAGTGAGCGCAGCCCGCGTGGCCTCATCTTCGGGCATACCAGCAATGCCATTGCCATTGGGTGCCAAAGCGGCACCGTTGGTCATGTCAAGAGGGAAGCCGAGGTCCGCAGCCCCCGGACGGAAGAGCATAATGTCGGGGCGCGTGGGGGGCACGAGGATCTGCACATTGGACTGCTTGATGACCTCCTGGCAGATGTCAATCACGGAGCGCATCAGCAGGAACTTGGCGGCCGTCATGAGCTCCGGGAAGCTCTCCAGCCGCACCACGATGCGCGACGTGTAAGCGAAGTCCAGGATGTCTCCGAACACCTTGGAGCTGATGGTGTGCATCTCCAGCTCCCGCCCGCCCCCGGGGGCCCCGCCGGCCGCCGCCGCAGCCCCGCCGGCCGCCGCCGCCTCCGTCGCGCCCCCCTCCGCGCCGCCGCCGCCACCTGCCCCGTCGCCCAGCTGCGCGCTGAACACCGACTCGAAGTACTCGCTGCAAGCGGCCAGCACCGCCCGGTGCGCCGGGAAGCTCTCGTCGCCCACCCGCAGGAGCACGTCGCAGAAGCGGCCGCCGTTCTTGCGCTGCTGGTTGAGGCTGTGCAGCATGTCGGCGCTGTGCCGGCTCACCTGGTAGGTGTAGCAGCCCGACGAGGGGCCGCAGGCGGCGGCCTCGC
>NW_015090783.1:8505912-8513572 GCF_001431845.1 Calidris pugnax | reverse complement strand
CCCTCCCAAAACAGCGTTCTTTGTTTTGTTAAAGACAATACTTTTTGAAGTGTTTAAGGGCGCTTTTTTTTCTTTTTTTTTTTTACATTTGCAAAATCAAGCCTAACTAAGAATCCTTGGATGACCCATTCATGCTCCGGTATCGTCACTTCAACTATTCCGTGGAAAATACTGAACTTGGTGCATGCGAGGGCATCACAAACTACAGAGCCTCCCAAGAGCTCGAACCCAGCACTTGAATTAAACAGTGGTGGAACTGAAAAAGCACTCTGGGTACTGATGTGCAAACGAGCACACCGAGCTTCCAACTTCCAAAATGCAATATTACATTAACGCTTAAGGCCACGCAGTGCCCTCAGCCTGTACTCAGCCAGATTTCTCCTGCTTTTGAGAGGAACCGTTTGTCTCCACCGCGGGCAGAGCACTACCAGTAGCTTGTGTGTGCACACACCCTGATAGGAACACACGTTTGTAGAAATCTGAGGTTGTGAGTGGCAGCGAGGCTGACGAACCCAGCTCAAACACACCGTATTATATAGATAATAGAGCGCTCACGTTCTGTTAAGTCTGTTTGTGTGCCGCAGACACAAGAGCTGTACTTGCCACAGTGAGGAGAAGGATTACATTTAAGCATACTGGCCAGGCTGCGCACGCACACATACACACACACACACACACAGAGCAGTTAAAGAATCTGGAATCTGCTTATCTTTCCTAGTGGCTTTGGTCAGTTGTGCGCCTTTCCCCCCAGTGGTTTATTAATTTGCTTTCTTTTAGTCCCCAGGCTCCTGACATGGTTTCTGCTTCCTATTTCAGTTCCCTCCTTGCCTGTTCTTTGTCTCTCCTCCAGGCAGGGGGAGGGGGGGGGGTCCTGCTGCTCTCACTGCACTTTCCTCAGAACTTTCTCCAGTTGCCATGGAATGTTCTGGTTTCAGCTTCCAGCCCTCCCGATTGAAAAAGCACCATCCAACACACCCTGCCTGCTCCTTTAGGTAAATGCTAAGTATTCACCCCAAAGTATGGCTGTTTCATGGCAACTGACCCACTCACACTTGCCATGAGGACGCCCGATCAGCATGCTGGGAGCTCCCATTCTGAGTGCTTGCTGGGTGCTCGTTAAAGATGACCGCCAGCGTGTTGCATCCCAAGGAAATCACAAGGAGCCCAACAAATCCCTTTGCCTTAGCCCCTCCACGCTCTCACATGGTAGAGGCTGGATCTCTCCTTTTAGTCCTTTCACCCTTGCTGTGCTGGCCTCCCCCACCTTAGGGCTTCACCACATTTAAAGGACCGCTTCTCCTAACCCTTTCTGGTCCCAAACTTGCCCTGTCCCAGAATACCAGACTATCAAAGCAGTCATTCAACTGGAGTTTGTTACAATGTAGCCAAATTTCTTCTATTTGCAAATACACAGTTTGTGCCATACTGAGACAAAATTTGGGTCATCATTCAGTACAAACAGACTTGGAAGGTGAAGTTCCCTAAATTGAATGTGATGACTAAATGTCATTTCCCCATACTTAACCGTGGAAATGTACAGGTATGATTACCTTTGAACTCATTTATCATCACAACTAGGTAATTACTGTCTTGAACACAAAGTTCCAGATGATGTGAAAAATAATTTTAAATTTGAACTTAAAAATTTACCTTTTTGGCATATAGAATTTCCTCCCCTTTTCAGATGATTCCTAATCTGTTTTCTCTGACATCTTCTGCACTAGGATCTGCTGAACTTCTTTTGAATTCATTCTCTTTTAAATAAAGGCATTTTCCTCAGCTACTTTATTCAGTTTCTCACTATTTCCTGTCTCACTTCTGCTCATGGGAATTCCTGAGCTGTCCCTAAATGTTTTGCAGCTGTCTGATCCCTGCTGAAGCACTTTGATTGGTATTTCAATAGCGTTAAAAATCCTCTTTTGCTCTGAACATGTGTGTACCATTTGGGACTGTACACTGTACATCGCTCACTTCACTGCAGATCAATTGCTACTGGCCTTACTCAGAAGTGCAGACCTTAAATTGGTCTGCAAATGATAGGAGGTAACAAAAGACTGTGTTACAGTCAAATCTATTTTTAAATATATTTGGGTATATGTTAATTATACTTGAGTCATACCTATTTGTCAAACATTCTCAACTCGTGCATCTGTGCAGGTCTTGAGGTTACTGACATTTTTCAGCATAGTCTCCACTACTACACTCTTTAGGAAGGTTAGTTAGTCACTATTTCACATAGATTATTATGTTAAGCAGAGACATTTCTACACAGCCCTTGTGCCAGATAATTCAGTCACATGAACCATTTCCTTTTTCAGTGTGTTCCACAGAAATACATAACATTGCGCATTTCATGGCACACTTGCAATTTCAGTGAGTAGCTGTCAGTTTTCCTGAGCTTTCACTGGAATTTTAATTAACTGCGACCAATCTAACAAGCAATTAATTCAGCATTCATTACTTGTTAGGTTGATTATTACTTAAATTCAGTTTTTAAATCTTGCTCAATTTTTTATTGGGAATCATCCCATGAGAATGCTAACCCAGCAGCAAGGATTCTCAGACTTGGAGGTAGCACAGTTTCCTCTGTGATCCAGACATGGGTTAGCAATTTGTCAGCTTTCTCCTCTAGAAGCAGACAAACAATTCTCTTGTTTAAAAATACCTAGCATTCCCACAAAAATTACAGCAACTGCTAATAGGGAGGTGTATGATGCTACAAAATGTATGCAGCAAGAGTTATTTTAAAAAGGGAAAACTGCACTGCGTTCTTTTCTTCTTTTTCATCACTCTCCTCACTGCACTCACGCGCTGTGTAGTCCATCTGTTGCACTGCAGCCCACGACAAAGTCTGGGGAGCTGATGCTAAACTACAGAACTTTTTGTTGTTAAACTAATCTAAGACAGTCTTGGAAGCCAACCTTTGATACTTAATCTCCCTTTTGTTCCCCTCATTTCCTCACTCTGCCCAGTTTAACTTATTCTAGACTGCCTGGAACCAAATCAACCTTAGCCATTCAAAACAAGATTGCCACATTAAGGATCTGGTCAAAATGGGAATAGAACCTGGGATTCCATCCATAGAACCATCCCCCATCCGTGGGGACTCCCCATGAATCAGGCACCCTCGCCCAGCTAAGCAAACCTGACAGACAACTTTCTCATGTAAAACATACATTACAATACAATCCTAAACATGCAATGCAAGTAGTGAACGTTTGGTATTCACAGATTAACAGGTAAAATACTGTGCTGTCCAGAGAAAGACAGCTTCTCCATAAATACCAAGTAAACTGGCATAAAAAAGTTAATCCAGGAAGACAACCAAGAATGGATACATCTGTATTTCTTAAAACGTTCAAAAAAATAGCACAACTTTCTTTCTATTGCCTCAAGTGTCAATTAGATTGTGAATTTCATCAACTTCCAGAGTCACATCACCTCAGGCAATCGGTATTATAGTTCCATTGAAGGCTCAGTACTATGGATCTCAAAAATCTTACCTTTTGATAGCGAGCCCCCAAATCTCTTTCCTCCAAACAGGTACGAGGCTGGCCCTTAGTCACCTCGTTATAACCGCCTTAAAAAGGTCTGTCTCTTCTTCAGCATGAGCGGTTCTTCCCTGAAGTAAGATAATAAGGTTAATTAGCAGCCAGTTCTCAAAACAAAGTACAAATTGGGGAGTGTGGGGAGGTAAATTTGCAAAATTGTAAAAATTGCAGAACAAAAAAAAAATCTCAGAAAAATCACCTTAAAATGAATGGATTCTCTGTATGCCTTAACTTGCAGTGACCCTCCTTTCATGAGGGAACTCTGGCAAGTTGATTCCGTATTTCTTAAAGTGATAAGTACTCAGGTTGAGGTTATAATTCGATACAGATTAGTGATGATTTTTAAGGGGATATGAGCCTTCTTTCACCTGCAATCATGATTTCATTTCCTCCCACTTTTTAAATCCTGCAGAAATCCCCACTGCTAAGCTAGAAATGTAGTCCCCAGCAAGTCAGCAAACACATGAGGCATTAGCGCTGCTGTTTGCCAGTATATTCTACAGCTTCTGTCAGAAAGTGAATTACCAAAACCACAAGTGCTGCACTGCCAGAGTGGCTCTTAAGCTAAAATGACCTTCTCAGTGCACTGTGAATTGACTTGATATCCACAAGCCATTGAAGTTATTTATTAGAATAAAAAGGAGGAAAATAATAATAAAAAAAAATTACAGAATACCTAAATAAGCAAGCACGCACTGCTTATTTTTAAGAAGGGTCTTTATGTGATGTCAATGAAGCATACACTACACAAGTTATCATGATTAATTTCATACTCACAGTTTTTACCATGTATTTTACAATGATAAATTTCACATGGTTATCCAAAAGACTTGCAAGCCTCTTCTCAACATACTTAGTTTGCGTCTCACGTAAGTAAAACTCTAATTCAAGCTAAAATAATACCAGCTTCTGAAATAATTTCAGAATTTGTCCCACAATGAAGCAGCATATTTAACATTGGTAGTTTGACAGAAAACACACTAAGTGTATTAACTACTCAGCTCTTCTATTGAAGAGATCTACAATTATCATACTTGCAGGGCAGTGCTATGGAAACATGAAAGTTTCAATCATTCTGCAGCAACTGCACATTCCTGTTGTGCAAAAATAAAACTGAGGCACAAGTAAAGGAAATTACTTGCTTAAAATCAATGAGTCAGCAGGACTGGAGTGCGTAGAATATGAATTTCTGAAACCTGTATTTGCTATAGCCCTCCATCATTCAGATCTTGCTAATGAGGTATGTGCCATTTCAGTCACATTCCTGTCATTGTAGCTTGATGAAACATAAACTCCTGGTTTTTTCCCCATCACTGATTCCATACTGTGTCATGTTTCTTAATTGTTTGATGAGAGAGCCTTTATTTGAGGTGCAGTTTTCCTGCATTTTCTAAATACCCTGTAGTATATTGCTTTCCTTACCCTATTAAAAATTTTATTAGAAAAGTGCTTATGTTATATACTTTAAATTCATCAGTTAGTAATTCATATGACTACTTGATCACTTGGGCTTTTTTACTCCCTATTTGAATCTTTGGTGTTGTCTGACATAGTAGGCAGTTGGCCACCTGAGAGATTGAGTCTGCAACTGTTGTGCAATACACAGCCTTTGGAAATATGCCCTCTCTTGCACTTCACCTAGATTTCCTAAATGGAATTACCTCAATTCAAAAAATGTACACCTATAGTTAAAAAACAAAATGGCAATTCACATAGTCCATCAGCGCCCACTGTAAACCTAAACTAACCTTTGATTCAATCTCATTCTCTTGCATCTCCTTTCATTTTCTCTCAGGTTCCATTGGGGGCTTTTTCCTCTTTTGACGTTATATCTAATTTTATAGTAATATTTTCCTTCATTTTCCCCTTCTCTGACTTTTTTTTTTTTCCTAAATAAAGTTTTATCATTTTGTCTCCATTTTCTAGCTTTGACTGCTATCTCAGAGGACATAATTCATCCATTCCCAACTACCCACCTTTCAGTCACTTTCCCAGTTGTCACACCTAACTTCCCATAGTAACAACCAGCCAATTCTCCAAGTGCCACATCCACCTTTTTACTAAAAAATTCACAACAGTCACCACAGTAAATAAAAGTAATGACACCCTATTCACAACCTGGAACCAATCGCTTTTGAACAAGCCTTTCTGAAGTGTAAAAGAGGGTGCTATTATAAACTACTTTAAATATTCTAACCAATTAGAAAGTGTTAATTTGGCTAGGAAAAAAATAATCAGACAAATTATCATTATTAATTGAACTCTTACTCTCTTCAGGTCATTAAGGACAATACTCAACACTTAAGAATTTTTTTTGGTGTCTAAATTCCTTATAGGATCTTTGCTGGAGTAACTTTTGGGAAAAAAAGATTTCAGAGCAGTTGTGCATTAAGAAAACTATGACTACCTACATTAGGAAAAAAAAACCCACCCGGTACCTCAATTTTCATACCAAATATTTTATTGGCTTCTTTGTTCATTCAGCCCCCAGTTGGAAAAATAATTTTTACTTAGATTCAATATATGGGATTTGGCATGAGTTTGTAAGAACAATTATTGCTAGCAACAAGTTCTGCAGTTAGCCATTACCACCTGAAAATATAAAGGTGGTTTTAAACCCTGATTGACCATTCAGAATTTGCTTTTTTTTCCCCTCAGTGTTTTTCCTATCACTAATAGTCCACAAATGTGCACTGATTCTATAGCTGAATTCAGCTGAGGTATAAACAAGTCTGATTCCACCTGAATTAAGTAAGAGCACATTTATAGCAGGACCAAATCTGCCACGTCCCATGTTAGAAACAGATCCTGTGCACCAGGAATAATTAGAAAACCACAAACAAATAAATAGTGGTAGGTGCATTTATATTTACACTAGCTTAGCTGAGTTAACATTACCAAGAATAGTAATCCTATTTTATTTGAGATTCTATTTTGGTATGCTCTGTATAAGCTTATATTAATGACAGTTCCTACTATAAAGAGTTTATGACATTAAGTGCTGCTTTTTTTAAGACAAGACGAGGGGATATGCAGAGGCAGAAAGAGAGAGCAAATAGCAGTGTGGTTTCCACTGCACCACCACTCTCCTTTTCTTTTTTCTTTTTACTGTGAGTTAAAGACGACTTCATGGTCTGTAACAATTCTGAAAATTATTAAATTCTGTCTGAAGACATGGCAGGTGGTTCTGCTAGTATCATTAGAACCACTTCTACGGTATAGGCCCAGGAGAGTACATGTTTGTTTAAAAAACATGTTAAATTTTACATTTAGATATGTCATATAAAACCAGACTTTGTAATAAATTGAGACGGAAAAGCCTTTCTAGAAGAGGAATATGGAGAAATTTGTTTATATAAATGATTCCAATTCAGGTAAAATATGACAGGAAAACAAACTTGGAGACTCTAAAATCCTGAAAACTTATGAAAATGCAGTTCCTTACATCATGAAAATACTTTTTGTTCCAAATCCAACTGTTCGGCTTCTTGTGATACTGTCAAAAGCTGGAGATAACTCGGCTCTTTAAAGTTTGAAGGGGCCATTTGAAAAACAAATCCCTTATCTATTTAATTAGCCTGCATTCGATGGACAGTTACACAAGTCCCTGGGGCAAAGTGGTATGGTCTGGGCTCAGCTGAAAGGAGCCGTGAGAAAGCCTCAGTGTGGAAGCCCTGGTTTTACAGAGCACCAGGCTCTCCTAGGAGCAGTGTAGCAGCTCTACCCGACCCAGCCGGGCTGTGGAACACAAATGCACATCTACACACCTGGTGATGAGCAGTACTGCAAGCGGACTGCACGGGAGACCAGGGCGGCGGCGGATCCCCTGCCTGTGCTGAAACGCCAGGTCCAGTTTAACCACCGGGAAAGGCAGGGGCCGCCTCCCCTCACGGGCGGCGGGTACCAGGGCTGGGCGGGCAGCCCGCCTCACCACACAGCCCTCTTCCCTCGCACCGCCACAGCCTCTCGCCCACCTTTTCTCTCACACAACCTCAGCCTCACGCCACACTCGGTCCCAGCACCACAACGCCGGGGCTTCCCCTCACAGGCGACGGGGCCTCCCCTCACAGACGAGCCCCTCAGCCTCACAACGGCCGTTACCCCCCACC
>NW_015090783.1:8475908-8505855 GCF_001431845.1 Calidris pugnax | reverse complement strand
TCTCCCTCCCCCTCGCCGTCCCCGGTGCCGCAGCCCCCCGCGCTCTGCCCCCTCACACCGGCGCCCACCGCCCTGAGGCGGCGAGCGGGCAGGGGCAGGCGGCGGGGGCGTTCCCCCAGGGGGCGCTGCGGCGCCTCACAGCCCGGGGCGGCGCGCGCCACCGGCTCTTTCCCGCCTGCCGCTGAGGCGCGCGCCCGCTGCTTCTCGCGAGCGTTGGGCCTCGCTCTCGCGAGAGGTGGCCGTGCGCCTGCGCGCTGCCGGGCCGCGCCTGAGGCGAGGAGCTGCTGTGGTGGGGGACGGCCGGGGCCGGGGCCGGGGCCGGGGCCGAGACCGAGACCGAGACCGAGACCGGGACCGGGACCGGGACCGGGGTCGCAGCCGAGACCGACACCGACACCGACACCGAGACCTGCCGCCAAGATGAGCGGCACGCTGGCTAAGATCGCGGAGATCGAGGCTGAGGTAACGCGTCGGCCTTCTAGTGGGCCGCGGTGCCGCTCCGTGAGGGGGTGACAGGGCCCCGCCGGTGCCTTTGGGATCGTGAGGCACCGGGCGGGAGCCCCGAGGGGTGTTACAACCCGGCAAGGCCTCTCCCGGTGATGAGTCCTCGGTTCCGTGCTCTTGCAGATGGCCCGGACGCAGAAGAACAAGGCCACGGCGCACCACCTGGGGCTGCTGAAGGCCCGCTTGGCCAAGCTACGCCGGGAGCTCATCACCCCCAAGGGAGGCGGCGGCGGCGGCCCCGGGGAAGGTGCGTTGTTCTGCGGGAAGGCTCCGGCCGCCACGCCGCTCCGTGAGGGGGTGACAGGGCCCCGCCGGTGCCTTTGGGATCGTGAGGCACCGGGCGGGAGCCCCGAGGGGTGTTACAACCCGGCAAGGCCTCTCCCGGTGATGAGTCCTCGGTTCCGTGCTCTTGCAGATGGCCCGGACGCAGAAGAACAAGGCCACGGCGCACCACCTGGGGCTGCTGAAGGCCCGCTTGGCCAAGCTACGCCGGGAGCTCATCACCCCCAAGGGAGGCGGCGGCGGCGGCCCCGGGGAAGGTTTTTTGTTCTGCGGGAAGGCTCCGGCCGCCACCGCGGCCTCTGCAGAAGTGGCCGCTCCTCCCTGCTGAAGTGTGGGGCGTGTGACGGAAATCGGTCTAATGTCGGTGGCTGTTGTCCGCTTGAATCGTGTCAGACTCTGCCGAACAAATCGGGACAACCTTCTTCTCTCCCTCTTGTCCTTGCCGGTACAGGACCTTAGCCGTGGTTTGTGACACTTCTTTGGGCTTTGGATTGGAGCCCTTTTTGAGTTGGAAATGAAAGGACTTCTGTGTTTTGGCTAATATAATCTTGTATTTGCAGAAGTCTTAGGGGTTTTACATGAAGAAGCATCTCGCAGCAGGCACCTATTTTTATCTATAAAGATGTGAATTGTGTAAGCTGCGGTGCTTAAAGGGAATGCTCCACCTACACTCAAGGCAAGTATAGCCCACTGGGAAGCCTTGCAGCCTACACTTCATTGACAGGTATATGCCATGGAGTGTTATTCAAAGTGGTGCAAGGCAATATAGATTGTGAATTCTTAGTTTCACACTCTTTGTAGGGGAGCTTACCTGGCTTTCACTCAGCCAATGTTAAAACTACTAGGGAGACTGCTGTCCAGAACCTTAGAAGATAGAAAATGGCCATCTTTGAATGAATATTTTTGCTTCTTGTTTGCAGGCTTTGATGTTGCAAAGACTGGTGATGCCCGAATTGGGTTTGTGGGTTTTCCATCAGTGGGGAAATCTACTCTTCTAAGTAATCTTGCTGGTGTGTACTCTGAAGTGGCAGCGTATGAATTCACTACACTGACTACTGTGCCTGGAGTCATTAGATACAAAGGAGCAAAGATCCAGGTGAGATCTTTTTGTGCCTGTGTGGATAAGATGGTATATTTATCTATAGATGTAATGGTATTACAGCTGAATAGTTTAGCCTGATAATAGCACGTTAGAAGTGACATGTAGAAGTGCTTGAGAACACATTGGAAATGTTTCCATGAGGTACTCATTTTACCCTGCTTTTTACTTTGCTCTGGGAAGTTCCTGTGGTAGTTCTCATATTCTCTGTGAGCTGATCGTTCCATTTTACCAATAGGGCACATGGGATAATACAATATATAAGAATCAAAGGAGAAACAATTTTGCTATATTCTGTTCAGATTTGCAGTAGAGTCAGCTGATTTTGGAGAAAGGTAAAAGTAGGATTTATTTTCGCCAGAAAGAAAAATATTTTTCTCATGAGTTTCTTTCCTTCCTCTGAACAAATAGCTACTTGATCTCCCAGGAATTATTGAAGGCGCCAAGGATGGTAAAGGCAGAGGACGGCAAGTCATTGCAGGTGAGTGTGTTAGAGATGTCCCATCACTGATTCAGTACAGCTTATGAGAATGAAGGGTTGAAACACTGTTTCTGATGTTTTTAAAAAGCTGAATTGTGTTCTGGGATTGAGCTGCCTGCTGTGAAGCAGTAGCCATTTTTGTTTTGTTCTGTTTTCAGTTCAAGCTTTATGCATTTGCTGTGCTCGTGCTGTGCGTTAACACTGCACTGAAAGTAATTTGCAATTTTGAAGGCAGGTGTGATCCCGTATTAAATAAGGCTGCTGCCTTCATTTCTTTCCCTAGCTTATTGTCATCATTCTGGGGTCTGAATGTAGGCAGGAAGGAAGATTTTTCTATCCTCTGTGATTCTTACAACATGTAAGGACCTGTCTGTCAGTGATGCTTGGCCAGCACCACAAACTTCAGTCTTATACTGGGATTTAAAAATAAGCAGTGTACTGGCCTTCAGGGGTTTAATATTGTCATCACCCACTGAGCCATATTTTGTGTTGCTTTCTTTTTCTGGTTCTTAGTTGCTCGAACCTGCAATCTCATTCTTATTGTTCTGGATGTGCTGAAACCCCTTGGTCACAAGAAAATCATTGAGAATGAACTGGAGGGATTTGGAATTCGTCTGAATAGTAAGCCCCCCAATATCGGTTTTAAGAAAAAGGATAAAGGAGGCATTAACCTTACAGCCACAGTAAGTTGGAAGTTTTCTTTAACCAAAACAAAAAAAATTGCTTGAAGGAAGAGGCATTTGCACTGAATGGTGTGCCTGGGACCATTCCTGTGCTATTACTTCTTCAGAAGCTCAACTGCAGTGCTGTGCTATAGTCAGTTACTTTTCTTGGAGGCCATGCATACCTGTCCTAGAAGGCTGACCACCTCCTCACCCCTCAATCAGAGGCTTGGTCACTTTCCAGCAATTAAAAGTTCCAGTGCCCAGAGAAGGGTGTGCAAAAGCTGCCTCTCGCTTGTGACTACAGCATACTTCTGGAGAATAGAGCTCAGAGTTCCAGGCCTTGCAACCTGGACTACTCCTTGTTTACCATTTACTACTGAATCTTTAAAAATGTAGAAATAGCCAGAGATACCAAAAATCAGAACTTTGCTCTGGCATCTAGAGACCTAACATGTCGTTGTCTGGGCACTGAACTGGAGATAAGTGGGTTTGTATTGCGACTGATCCCAGATTGACAGGAAACACTACTTCTGAAATGTCTAATTGCAGCTATCAGTGGGGCATTATTCTAAATAAAGCGGTCATCATTTAAATCTTTCCCCCTCTCCTGAGGCAAACTATGGTAAAATCATAGCCAAGTTCAGTAACTCAACAAGGCAGCTGTTATTTTTAGTAACTAGTATGCAGCAATTGCTAGGTGATAGCATTATGAATTGTAATTCTTGGTTTGACTGTAAACTCATTTGTTAATACTGTGTCTATGTTCAGTGTCCTCAGAGCGAGCTGGATACTGAAACTGTGAAGAGCATCTTAGCAGAATATAAAATTCACAATGCTGATGTCACGCTGCGCAGCGACGCCACTGCTGATGACCTAATTGATGTTGTTGAAGGGAACAGGTACTGCTGGGGCCCTGGGTTTGGCATTTATATTCCAAAAAAAAAGAATCCCCTCTGAGGTTTGCTTCCCATGGAAGCCAAGATAGCAATGTGGTGTCAACAAGTGCTGTTTAGCACTTTACTGACCTTTTAAAAAATGAAGCTTTTTTGAAGTAGGCAGTGTATTATAATGGTATGTCCTTCTCTTTACAGGGTTTATATCCCATGCATTTACGTCCTAAATAAAATTGACCAGATTTCCATTGAGGAACTAGATATTATTTACAAAGTACCCCACTGCGTACCAATATCTGCTCATCATCGCTGGAACTTTGATGATCTGCTGGAGAAAATTTGGGACTACTTGAAGCTAGTACGAATGTGAGTCCCAAGTTCTTCATCTAGCCTTTCAGATATTTTTACTATAAATTATTGCGGGTTTGCTTCATACTCTTAATGCATTTTTTTGATGAATTTATGAATGAATGTACTGATACTCATAGTACAGTAATCGTAGTCCTTTAAACTTGCATCTGTCTTCTTGTGACAGTATAAAATGTATTGTAAAAAGGGACTTGGTATGTGTAGGTGTCTGGGCTATAGACTTAGTTTTTTTCACAGGAAAAAAAAATCACAAGTTGGAACCATAATACTGTAGACATTCTTTTCCATCAACTATTCCTGTTTCATCTTCTTTTAAGCAACGACAGAAAGCTCAGTAGTGATAAACCTTTCCAGCTACAGGGGAGAACCTGCTGCAGCCGTTGGCTCCGCAGATGCATTTTCAGCTTAAGAAGACCAGCCAATTTACAGAATATCAGTTGTCACCACTGAAAGAGTGAAACTTGGCACAGCACCTAGGAAGACAGTGTGAATGACACATGAAATTTCAGGATGGGTTGAAAGAGATGAGGTTTTGGTGTTGACTGACTGTTCCGTCTGCGTTACAGCTACACCAAACCTAAAGGGCAGCTCCCAGACTACACCTCTCCTGTGGTACTACCTTACTGCAAGACCACCGTGGAGGATTTTTGCATGAAGATCCACAAAAATCTCATTAAAGACTTTAAGTAGTAAGTATTACTGTAATAGAATAATTTATGGAGAATAAAAAGTAATCTGCCTCCTGGTATATTCTTTCACAGTCTTGTAAACTAGAAGAGAAAAGAGGATTTGAGTCTTTCTGATGTTGAGTGGAATAGATCTCACTATGACAATTCAACCTAATACTTGCATTACTATATTTGATGTTACTGTGCTCTTTCCTGGATAACTTTCCTCTGTGGGGAAAATGTTTTTCTTTATTTATGAAAGTAGCACTAGATGCAACATGGCCATTGTCCCATATACGCAAGTTATTTTGGATGACTTCATACTTAGTTTTGATCTGCTTGTGCTCTGGTTCACACAGAGCACTCATCCAGGTACTTGCAGGAGAATAAAAATAGCTCTTAAGCATTGCTCTCTGTATTAGCTTTGTGACAGAAATAGCTGGTGTTCCGCTGTTTGCGAATTGTACTTGTAAGCCTTTTAAATTTGATTTTTCTTCTCCTTTCAGTGCACTGGTCTGGGGTTCATCTGTTAAACACAACCCTCAAAAAGTTGGTAAAGACCATACCCTTGAAGACGAGGATGTTATTCAGATTGTGAAGAAATAAAATTGTTCTCACACGGTTTGCTGCTGTGCCCGAACTTTGTCAGTAGTTGTAAGTGGAAAAGAACAGGTCATTTCTATCAAATCTATAGCAAATGGGTGTTGGGTTTTTATGGTTGTACTTTACTGTGTGGTAAAACTGATGTTTCTGGCCAGCTTGTAGTGCAGTGTCTTGTTCTGGCAGAACTTAAGAGATGAAAAACTCACATTAAGTAACTGTGTGGTAAAACTGATGTTTCTGGCCAGTGTCTTGTTCTGGCAGAACTTAGAGATGAAAAACTCACATTAAGTGACTTTCACAAGGGCAAAATCTTACAAGGAGGCTTTGATGCTTGGGATGATTTTCTGCTGCACGTACATGTCTTTCCAAATTGGAAAAAAGTTCCCACATCAGGAATTATTTTGTTCTCAATGAGAACAAAACATGAAAAGCAGAGGCTGAAAAACTCTATGTTATGAAGCAGTGCTAGAGGACACAGAGTTCCAGCTCTGGCTGCCTTAATCTGAACTGTTCCTGTTTGAATACTTCAAGGCTATTAATAGTTCTGCCGTTGTGGAAAAGATGTCGAGTTCTGCTCATGAGCAGTCACTTTTTTAGTTGTTTATACAAGTGGAAGTAAACTAGATGCTTGTGTTCTACTGTGTCAGTGACTGCAAGCTTTTAAGTTTTCTTAAAAGAATTTCCTGCTCAAATCAAATAAGTTGCATAAGAGAAGCAGGCTGCTCTAAAGGAGTGGTTCTATTGCTTTCTAATCCTGCTCAAATCAAATAAGTTGCATAAGAGAAGCAGGCTGCTCTAAAGGAGTGGTTCTATTGCTTTTTAATAGAAATGAATAAAGTTAGAGCTCTAACACAAGCAAGAAGCTTATCAAATGCATCCGCTGTCCTACAAAAAGGAAGTAGAGGTGTTTACTTCGCTGTGTCAAAAATGCTCCCTCTCATATTATTACACCTAAAAAGAGAAGTACAGTGATTTCAGGCACCCATTCCAGTGCTAAATCCTTGCAGAAGTGGTTACTGCTCAGCCTGGTGAGAAAGCATTCAAACCTTGATTCTACTCTTAAGTATCTTCCCCTCAGTTTTTCTAAGCTCAGAAGAAGATTCCAGCATAAAGGAGCTGAACAGCCACAGCTGGGCTGGGGTGATTTGCCTCAACTCAAAGGGGCAGGGGTCAAAGCTTTCTTCAGAGCTGGTTAGTTTTATGAGCTCTCCTAGTACACTGGAATCTCATTCCTTACACTTAACCATGGCTGTCCACAACCAACCTTTAATTACTAAGGCTCCTGCTGTTACACTATCAGCTGAGATTGCAGTTATTCTGGCACACATCTTCAGTGAGGCCCATTACCTTCAAAGCAGACCCTTTCCTCCCCCGTGGAAGATAAACTGAAGTTGAAATTTTCTGCAGATCGAGCTCAAACAATGGTTCTAGCTTACACACAAGAATCTTCCCCTCGGTTTTTCTAAGCTCAGAAGAAGATTCCTGCGTAAAGGAGTTGAACTGCCAGAGCTGGGCTGGGGTGATCTGCCTCAACTGGATGGTACAGGGGTCAAAGCTTTCTTCAGAGCTGGTTAGTTTTATGAGCTCTCCTAGTACACTGGAATCTCATTCCTTACACTTAACCATGGCTGTCCACAACCAACCTTTAATTACTAAGGCTCCTGCTGTTACATTATCAGCTGAGATTGCAGTTATTCTGGCACACATCTTCAGTGAGGCCCATTACCTTCAAAGCAGACCCTTTCCTCCCCCGTGGAAGATAAACTGAAGTTGAAATTTTCTGCAGATCGAGCTCAAACAATGGTTCTAGCTTACACACAAGAACAATGCTAAAAATTAATCCATATACTGACATTACAGTTTAGTTCAAGAGCAGTTGATACAGACAGCTGGTAGAATCAACTTTATTTACAGAATGTTACTGGGAAAGTGTCAAGTTAAAAAAGTATGAAAACAATCTTACAAGGACAAGCTGGTGATTGCATGTTTTACACAGATTGTTTTAGGAACAACCACTAGAAGTATGGGTGACCCCCCGACAGACTCCACATGGGAGATTGCAGCTTGCTATTTCTGTACAACACTGTCTCTGCTGGACTGAAACAAACCCACCACAGCACACTGGCAATTGGTATCATACAGACAAGTGATTATTATTTTTTTTTTTTTTTCTGCTGCTGGTTTTGTCTTCAGTGAGACTGAAGAAAAAGCAAGTCCGTGAGAATTCTGGTTTTGCTTTCACCTTTTAAAAAAGAGCACAATGGCCTAAGCTAGATAGAGGACATGACAGCAGTACTAGACTCAACACAAGTGGGAAAGTGAAGTGAGAAACCATGCAGTAGAAGGATGGAAGAGAACACTTAACTGTTTGGGGAAAGTGAAACAGGCTTAAAAGGAACATAGTATTTTAAAACCAAATATACACAGTAAGATCACAAAAATACCCCATCCTCCCCCTTTCAAGCCACAGAACAAGACTCCAAAGGCAAGTTTCACAGTAGTTGCATCGGTAGATACACACCAGATCGAGGACAGTTCTTGGGCCTCCCTTCTGTAAACAGCACTGAAGGCAGCACAGAACACACCACAGCTATGACTGAGGAGTTGAAGGGTGAGGATTCAAAGGTTCCATTTTGATGACCTTTAGAAACTGGTTTGAAAGATTAAAACAAGGAAAATACTGCAGCTAAACAAGGACCAGCACCAGCCCTCTTGAAAGAGCTACGACCAGTAGGTACCTACAGTCTCTTTGCTTATGGCAGACTGAAGATCTGGCTTTATCATCACTGTACCAGGTCCCATCCTCAAGGCTGTTTGAAGACTAAACAATTCTCTCGTTTGATGGCAAGAGTCATACACACAAGGAATCAGACCTCTGTTATACAGACAGCAAGATGTGGGTTTTTTTTACTTTGACACTGTAGCTACACTGAGTGCACAGTACGTGACAGAAGGATGTGTGAGGGAGACTAGAGCAGATGAGCAGCAAGAAAAGGCAAAGCAACTTTATCCTGTTCACTCACACTTAGGATATGCAACTTTAATCTTAAAGTCCCACACATACAATGGAGAAAGATCCAAACCATAGGCACAACTAAAGCTCAACTGTTATCAGCTACTCTTATGTACAGCTGTATAGGTTCAAAAAGGCTATTCTATGTGTATATATACAAAAGATTGTTTATACACAAGTCTGTACACAAGGGTCTATACATTTAGTTTTCTGCAGAAGGAATCCATAGCTGCTACCTCTACACTAGAGAATATCAGCACTTCATTCACATATCTTACAAAAACAAAAAATAGACACTTCCAGGATTAAACTGGCTTTGTCTGGCATCTAAATTTCTTCAGGCTTCACTATTCAAGCCATAATGGATCCTTTAGTCTTGATGCAGACATGAGACCAGGACAGGTGCCATGTGCTTTAGTCTCTCAAAAAGAAATTTTGCACAGAGTGCTAAAAATAAAAGCCCCAAAAAACAAACAGAGGTGAAGTCCTGACTATGGACATTATTTTTTTTTTTTATCCAGTCTAAAGAATCACAAGTGTCCCACCCAGTGGTCACTGTTCACTGCCGGTATTCCAGTTCATCTACACTGATGACTTTGGATGGCATGGAAGGGAGAGGCTGCTGCAAGACATCCGAACCAAACCACTTGGCCAGGCCAATGGGAGAGCCACTCCTCTGGCTGGGGCGATGGTCGAGCTGTGTGTGCCCATGAGACAATCCAGTCCGAGACAGCACGTTCTGAGGGGTTGTCTGTGCACCAGCGGGGGATCCCTGCGCTCCGCTGCCTGTGAAATGTAAAGCTATTAGAGGGGGAGTAAATATGTTCACCCAACCCTGAGATTTGCCCAGAGCAATCACCTGATAAGGCGTGTGAGCCAACTGTGGCTTTTACTCATTCCATTAGCCCTGGGAAATCCAGATCCCACGTTTATTCTCTTGTTAGTATTCCCATAAACTGCCTGACACCGCCAGTTCTGGACACAGTACCATGCAGGTTTTAACTGGAAAACCAGGATCAAATTGCATTTTATTTAAGATAGGTGGGTGGCCTCTCCCACCCAGCAAGGAAGGAAAGACCACACACATACTGCAAAAGGCAGATCTGTCAACAGCAACATGTATCTTTAAACCAAAAGCTTCGCTTAGACTTTTATAGTGTAGTGATAGAACAAGGGGTAAGAGTTTTAAACTGAAAGAGGGCAGATATAGACCTCAGGAAGAAATTCTTTCCTATGATGGTGGTGAGAGCCTGGCCCAGGTTGCCCAGAGAAGCTGTGGCTGCCCCATCCCTGGAGGGGTTCTAGGCCAGGCTGGATGGGGCTTTGAGCAACCTGGTCTGGTGCAGGGGGTTGGAACCGGATGATCTTCACAGTCCCTTCCAACCCAAACCATTCTATGATTCTTCTGGCATAAGAACCTGCAGGGACCAAAACTGTTCTGACACCCATGAGATAAGCGATTATGAGTATTACCAAAATAGCTTCCTGTTAGCCCAGTATATTAACACAACAAGTACAGTACCTGGAGGTCAGTGTTCTAAAACTCACACTCCTGTTTTAATTTTCAGCCTACCTGATCGCTGTAGTTGTTGTTGCATCATCGCTAGCTGCAGAGGTGTCCCAGAGCGTGGATTTAGGATGTGGTGGCTGGCTGTTGGTAGCGGGTAAAAAGGTTGGCCAAGCATGGGAGCAGATATTCCCTGCAGGTGAGACAGGTCCACTCCAGGAGGAAGCATACCTGTTGAACAAGAGTGAGGAAACAGCTTCTTACCTAATAAGCTTAAGGAACTTAGAGCAAAACAAACGTTTATATAGGTTGGGATTTATTGCCTGGTTTTAAAGGTAAGTTTTGATGTAATAAACACTACTAGTAATTAGTATCAATTTGTGCTGTTCCTAACACAGTCAGTCTTACAGAGAACATGCATTGGCTTACAGGAAAAAAAAAAAGAAGTATGGTTTACCTGCTTGCAGTAGAGGAAGATGTTGCGGATGAACCCCCTGTGCCAGCATTCTCTGGACCAGTCCTGGATGCAGTTGATGAGCAGGTCGTACAATTGGTACATGGGGAACAAGGGGTACTTGATGAACAGGACGAAGAAAAGGGCCTCCTGGTACTGGGGAGGCCATTGTAGGAGTCTTTCTACCAGTTGACTTAGGCCTGTAGTCTTGCTCTTTGGTGCAACGATTTGCTTGGGTAAGAGGTGTGGAACATGCAGAGCGCTGCAGTGCAGGTAGTTTGGTACCTAAGGTGGGCAAAGTTTCTTGATCTGCATTCTCCACAGAACTAGACAGTAGGTTATCTGTAGCTAGAATTGAATACAACTATTATAGTCCACGGCTAGAGATTGCACCTAATGAAAAATAACTGGATTTGATAGCTAGATTCCAGGACTAGCTGCACTTTAGTCATATGTATTTAATAGTGCATCCATCTTTCCTGGATGCTTTTGGCCAAATTATTTCAAAACAGTAATGAGAGGGAGTATGTTCCACAGAAACCCCTTGACAGCGAGCTTAATTTAGGTCAGAATTGGCAGTAACTCCACCTTTCATTCTTATTTTGCCTTTTTCTTAGAAAACTTGAACTGGCAGCACAGATGAGTCAGTCCCAAAGGAGACAGGAGGTACAAGGGATCCTCCCTAGACAAGATTATAATTGGGAGTTGGAGTTGTGCCAGAAACCTAGCCTGAAGTGGTTTTTTTCAGCTTAGATGTCTCTGGGGGTTAGCAGCACAGCAGCCTTTTATGTCTCACATCTGCTTAGCAAGATTTGGAACACTAAAGCACCTCAAGAAGCTACTTCCACAGACCATTTAGATAAAACCTGAAGTATCTTAGAGTCACCTGCTACCAGATGAGGTAGCAATAATAGTTGGGAGTGCTAAAAGGTAAAAAGTCAACTGTATAAGTAGGAACTATGAGCTACTTCTGCAGTTACCAGTACTGGAGTACAATATCACAGCAATTAGGCATGTCAGTCTTATTGGGTCAGGCAATTAGTACTGAGCATTTCCTTTTGCTAGCTACTTACATCAGTGAGGGTGACAAAACAATTCCTTGAATCTGCTACGTTTAACAGACCTTAATTGGTCTCAGCTTTGATTGTTCAGTTAAGGTGTCTCGAGAGGGCTATAAGTTGCTTGTATTCAATTACTAGTGTACAGTGATATGGGAGCATTATTGTTAATACACTGACTCATCAAGACCAGTTGCAAAGAAACAGTTTTGGTCTAGACATCAGTGTCACTGTTGCTCACAAACTGACAGATAAGGAAATAATTTTGAACTCAGCACTGCAGGAAGACTGCACCTAGAAGTGTATCCCCCCCCATAGCTCTAACCCTTCCTCCCATTACAGGCTCATTTTTGCATCCTCCTTGTCTCCATAAATCAAGAATGTCTAAAGTTAGCCTGTCATATCATGTGCTGAAGCTCTTTGATTCTATTCCAAATCTATTGTGTGTGTTATTTTAAAGCCATTACAATACCTTCATTTGGCCTCTGGTTTTCATCTTTACCATCACTGACTTTCATTTTCCCAGAAACTGGCTCCTCTTTGCTTTTTTCTTTGCTCTCGTACATCTTGCGAATCACCGAGGTAGGTGTAAAGGAAGGAGACAGCTGCAGAGAACACAGTAAGAAGCAACGCCTTACTCAGTGCTGCTTATCTTGGCCACACTGTCTTAGTTGTGGGTGGACACCAATTCTAGCACATCCTTTCCATTTAAAGCTCTTCTGAATTGGCCACTGTGCTCATGATTTTACTTCACCTCATTTTATAGCTTTATTCTATAGTTCAAGCATTTCCCTTTAGCTTTTGCAGAAGTCCAATACCTTTAATAAAGCAAAGTTAAATATATCTTAACAGGCTTGAAACAAAATAGATGAGCCGTATATTAAATTACAGCTGTTTCCTCTTTGCTATTGGTTCAGAACAGCAGCTCAACAGGAGTTTCCACAGAGCTGCCTTATGTATATTAATTCAGGGCTGACAGATCTGCAGAAAACTATTGCCTCATTTGTATTTTTCTCCCACTCAAAGTTACATAGCATCTGTGGAAGCCACTCATTGGTACACAAAAGTAATTATTGATTTAGCAGCTGATAGCCTGTGTTAGTCCTGAGCTGCAAGTACTTGACTGATTAATTTGAAAATTTAGATCAAAACAATATTCTATTTAGTTCTGAAGGCAGTGAGACAACAGCTCAGCTTTGAGATTTTATTTATATTCAAAGTGACCCCGAAGCTCCTAGGTACCATTTCAACTTCTAGACACTTAGGACAGTCACTTCATACCTAAAGACCAGTGTTCTCTGAAGTGGCCAATGGCTTTCAGCACTGGTATTCTGAGAACTTAAGTACCAAAATATGAGGGCCTGAGTTTTCAACCTTCCTTCAGTGTCAGAAGACCAGGTCAAGATAATATTAATGGTGCTGCTTCAGTTTTAGATGAGACAGTGGTCAGAAAGGCTGTTTTCCAAAGCAAGACATTCAATTAAGTATGAAGTGTAATTCATTCTTGTATCATGTGTCCACTGATACAACATGACTATGATTAACTCCTCTACGGCCTCCCTTTCCCTGGTTCATTACAGTTGCTGTAATCTAGTTGCTGCAGACACTTTTACAGCTTTTCCAACAATCATTATCCATTAGGTACTGACCATGCTAGTAATGGATGCTGCTGGGGCTGGAGAAGATGCATTCCCTCTGTGTCCTGGTGCAGGTGATTTAGTCACTCGCTGCTGCCTGTTAACAGCCAGAAAGTTAGTCAGAGACAGCTCTTGGCACAGCACGAAGGCAGCATTGCCAAGAACCAATACAAACTTCAGTCACTAGTACCAATATCTAGTGAACAAAAACACATTAAAAATCAGTTGACAGTGTACCCCTTAAATTTTGCAGTCAGACACTTGCCTGTTTCTGTAGCCGTCTCTGCTTTTGTCCATCTGTGGTTTACCAAAGCCATGCTGATAGAAGTTTGCAGCCTGTATGGCCAAGTCGTGTGGTAACGCCAGTCCCTCCAGCGCAGCTTGCTGTATCTCCAAGGGACTCATCTGAAGTAGAGTTGTATAAAACAGACAAATCAAAGCTTGTATTTGGTTGGGTTTTTTTAAGGTACTGAAGATTTACTGCTATAGCTATTGTCTTCACAAAACACCTGCCCAGCATCTGTTTTTTGACAGACAATAGAAGTTTCAAAAAAAAATCTTGTACTTGAGGTACTCTAAGACATAGACAATTGCAATGAGGTTTTGTGACTGCACTACATCAGACTTTGCATCCTCACACTCACATGAGTGAACTTGATAAGTATAAACATCTGAATGTAGAAGATACATATGTGTTTCCACAGGTTACTTCTGAACCACACAATATAAAAAGATGAATACACATTAAGCAAAAATCATTTGATCTAACCTGTGCAGCAACTGGGCTCATGGGCTTCCTTACACCTGGAAATGGATCACCAAGCAATTGCTGAGAGCCTTGTCCAAAACCTATAGAACATTCAACAGTTGAATTTAAAAGGACTAGCAGTTTCTTTCAATATATACAATACACATCCCTAAGCTAAGCAATTCTACATGGAATTAAGGATTTCTTATGAAGACTCCCAGCTCATCCCTTAAGTCTTTTCCTCATCACCAGGCTGGAGAGCTACAAGGAGGCTACTGGTAGTGCTTTGCTCCACGTAGTCCCTGAAAACTGGTTTTTCAGAGCTACAAGGAGGCTACTGGTAGTGCTTTGCTACACCAATGTCCACATAGTCCCTGAAATCTGGTTTTTATACAGTAGCTGAGCACATTACTCCACACCAGAATTTATTGTTAGGTCTAGTTGATCTGTCACACACATCTACATTTTTTGGAGATAAATTTAACATTAGAGACTAGGAAGTAAAAATGCATCTTGTGCTCAAGAGACAGACACTGACCTAGCTGCCCACAAATTTAACATTAGAGACTAGGAAGTAAAAACGCATCTTGTGCTCAAGAGAGACACCAACCTAGCTGCCCATCAAGTGCCAGGAAGATTTTATTGTTCTATACAGCATTCTTTAAAGCAAGTTCAAGTAATGAAAAAGAAGAAAGTGGATTGCAACCAGCCTCACCAATGGGTGAAGATATTCTATGGCGCAGGTAGTCTGCGGAAGCAGCTCGAGTTGGAAACACAGATGGAATAGGGGGAGAAGGTGCTCTCTGTGTCAGCAAAGAGGCTGCAGGTTCCAAACCACCTATCAGGCCACTCAAGACATTTGATGAAGCAGGTCTGGTAATGGGTGGACCAAGAAGTTCCTAAGAATAAGTAATGAAAGAATGTTCAGAATACAACCGATTTATACAAATGAGCTCATTTTACTACACTACAGGCTACACTATTTACAGCAAGTTAGAGAGACAAGGTGGACTTGTCCAACTAGATACATCAGTTCTGGGTTGTCCTTAGAATTAGGCACTCAGCCACACTTTTCATTTTCAAGTTGCTGTGCTATTTGCTATGGCTACAAGACAAATTTCTACATAAACTGAAATAGTGACTAGTTCTCTTTCCTCTATAGGGAGTAATGTCTGATCACTGATCTCAGGATTCCCTTAAATGCCTTATTTTCAATTAATTTTTGTTTTCCTATTGGGGATGCCCTTTTAAGTACTTCCTCCCCCCCCATAAGTAGTACCTGCAGAATATTCTTTGATAGGGGCTGGCCTGGCATCTCTGGAGGTGACATTAAGTGGCTCTCAAGGCTCTGCTAAGAGAAGGAACACATTATAAGTTGATATAGATACAACAAGCATCAGACTCATTAAGAGACAAGCCACATCTGTCTCAGAGAATAGAAATAATTCCACCTGTTCTGTTAGAACCATGGTTTATGCATCAGCCAAATAAAGTTCCAGCAAAGCTAAGGGCCAAGCTGTCTCACAGATCTCTCCTAGCTAAGAAAATGCCTAGTGCTGGATTGCACACAGGTTCATCAGTGAGCCTTATTTGAGTTTGAGTAAGATATGCATGAATTTATGTAATTGTTTAAACTGGATATGAAACATTGGGCAAAGTAGTCAGCTGAAACTATGCACAAACTGAAGAGTGTTCATATACCAGCAAAATTATTTAAGATATTCTTCTATGCATCAGAATTATATGTCACTGGGCAATTTTTACATTCTTCATTATCTTTTAGTGAAGTGAGATGAGGCTAAGTGTCCTTGGGTATAGGAAAAACAGATGCTTTAGACTTAGAAGTATTTTATGGTGCCAGAAGAAGTAATTGATGGCTTCTGTGTCAATCATACTATTAGGCAGTTAATGGCAGGATAAAGTTTCATGCTACAGTCTCTTCTGGTCTATAGCTTAGTATCATCTGTTGTTTAATATTAGTCTCCCAGCTAACAAGTATTCATTTTAGTATAATCTTAGTACAAATAATTTTAAAATCCAAGTTTAAAATATTTAGATTGTGCACTGAGATACCCCTATTAAAACAAAAGTCACTAAAGCAAGATATCTGAGCTTCAGGTGCCAGCTGTACCCACACTACAAGCATTTTAACAGAGATGCCTTTTAATAGCAGCACAAAGGCAGCCATTAAACTAACACTAGCATGTCTTCCATAAAGAGTGGACTGATGACACCTATTATATAGGCAGTACCTTTTCTACAGATGTATTTGTTTTTATTTAATAAGGTTCAGACAGGATAAGTTCAAGAGTAAGATAATCTTAGACAGTAATCATAATTCCCTCTACAGTAGAGGATTCAGCCTTTTCATCATACAGGATCTTTTTGGGGGCAAGTATTTATAGTCCTCAACTCCAGAGACAATTCAATTGGACTAGATATCCACAGAGGCCCACTTTCAAGGTGGCAATTGTTAGGCTTCTCACATAGCATTAGAGTTCCAGGACTTCCAGAAACTTAACATGACATCAACCCCATGTACTCTGAACTGAAAAAAGCCCCACTTGCAATTACTCTGGCCAAGGGAAAGTGACCAAAGCACGTCCCTTACTTCCCCCTCCAAACAACAATATTTTAAATGTAAGCCCATATTTGATATCACACTACTGTATCCAGTCACAGCTCCCATGTTATCAGAAGGGTCATGTAAGGGGTTTCCAGTTCATAACCCATGTCTCAGCACAGTTCAGAAGAGCCAGGTTTCTGCTACTTACATTGACTTTGGGCTGTGAAGGTAGAGTCCCACTTGCCTTCATACTGCTGACTAGTTTGTTAAATGCAGTCATATCTCCATCTTTCTTGATCTGTCTGGAGCCAGCAACATTCAATGCTTCCTCCATTTGCTCAGCCATAAATGGAGTAGCAATTTTTCCCTCCTGATCCACTTTCAGGCCTTTTAGCCCAGCTTCAACTTCTTCCACTGAAAGTACAACTCCTGAATGTGCTGAGAAAGACAGGAGAAATACTGGTGAACTGTGGTTCTCTGTTTACAAGGGAGTTAGTAATTCTTGCACAGGTGTTGAATAGAAGTTGATTGAAAAACGAGGAACAGCCAAAAGCTTATCTTCTGAGATTTACACTACCTGTCAAGCCATGTCTGACCCGTGTTTAGACTGATACCCTAACATCCAAATTAGGAGTATTGCCATACACAAATACAGGCATGTGAGGCATGAAATCTGTTAAGGTTTCAACTGGTAAGTTCTCAGTAGCTTTCCTTCATCCTGCAATACTGAGTTCTTTTTCAATTAGGAAAGTTTAATTTATCTTGTACTCCAGGAGACCAAACGGTCTCACAGCCACAGTGTAAGCAATGTCAAATTGTCTGAAGCTATCATAAATAGAAAAAATACATACCTGGGAAACTTAGATAATTTGGAGATTCAGTTACACACTTTGGTGTGCATAAAGCTCGAAGTAGATTTTTTGCTCAGAAATTAAAGCCACAATAGAGAGTTTTCACTGGCATAACCAGAATAAGGTGTCAGTGTTATCAAGCAGTATTTTCTTCCTCTGTATTAATAAATACCTATCAGCACCCAACATCAAGGCTAGACATGCTTTATGGAGCAGCTAACACACATCACAAGGTATGACGCCTTAAGAGAAAAGGAAGAAAAGACAGGAGCATGCCATGGGTTGCTGTAGAGATGTTGGCCCAGAGAAATAAGATTTACTGGAAATTTGGGCAAGAAGGTGGAGAAAAGAAACAATGATGCAGACATGCAGTATGAAACATGGAGGAAGAGTATGATGGTGGAAAGGAATTGACCTGAAAACACAACACTTGAGGAACTGTATAGTATTTTATGGGAATGCAAAACCCACATCAGGTACTTCTGAGTGAATGGAAGCTTCCCCACAATTTTTTGTTCTTTCATCCTTGGTTTGTGAGGATCAAAGTTTAAAAAACTCTTAGTAGGAAAGTCAGACTAAGCAGAACACAGAAAAGACTTGTAGTTCTATTTAAGCCAAATTAAGAAAAAGTTCTCCACATTAGCTGACACACCCTGCTCCCAGTCTGGATGCTTCAGAACACTGGCAGTGCTTGGACGCCTTCCTCCCGTAACTGCTTCACACAAGTCACAGGGTAGCACTGCTTTTTGTTCAGTCCAGTTTATGTGGCAATACGTGCTGCTTGCCAAGGAGAAACCAGTTTGGAATCAGACCTTGAAACTTCAACGAACACATGCATTTTGTACCCTCCATGCATGCTACGGGCCCAAACATGCAGAGCCCTCACTTGGAGGTTCACATTGTTTAAAGTCAGCCCTGAACTCTGTTTAGAAGAGCTGATGCTAGCAAGAGTGAATTCTTACAGAGTAAGTTCCCTGGAATCCTGATTCTAGCCAACTAAGACAAATCTGTTCCTATGTTTTAGCTCCATGTCAATTATTTAATTACCACACTGTACAGTGAGCACAGGACACTGTGCTTCAAGTGCCTTGAGAAGTTCAAGTGTACAGTATGCACTTGAAAAAAATTGACATCATCAAGCCACTGTTCATCATTTTAGATACTGATACTTAATGGATGACTGCGATCCATTACAGATGCTTGCAAGAATGACTTATATTAAGTTTTCAGTAAAGGCAGAGTTTAAGCGCCACAGTTTCAGAGCTGACATGACCAGTCTCCAGTACGAAAAACTTATGTAAATGACAAAGCTGGAAACTCTGATCAAGACTTGCATTTTCTCAACTTCTGATTATTACTGTCCAGTAAAACAGTCTGACAGAGTCCTGATGTCATCCTGTGACTAGGATGAAAAGAATCAGTGATGATATTGACACAACTGAGATCTGTTGATTATTGGTTTTTCTGTGGTGTAAGTAAATCTGTAATACTTCCTACTCCTGGACTTGGCAGTTGAGGTTTCCAGAATACCAGGCCTCTTGCCTTGAGATACAAGAACTCAACAATATCTGAAGGGGCACTTACTGCTCTCTCTAAGCTTTTCCTTGTTGGCTGAAAGACTCGAGAGAAGAGGTTTTAAGTCCACTTTGGCTTTCTGTAGCATTTCTAGGATGTCCACTTTGTTTTCAGAGTGGTCTTCCAATGGAATGGGAGCAAAGTAGTTTCCAGAGTTCTGGCCAGGGGAGAGAATGGCTTGCTCTAGACCTGAAACAGCAAAACCAGGAGCACTGCGACATCAGTTTACCAACCCAATGTCTCAAGATGAACACACACTGGTAACCAACTGCAATATGTCACTGAAAAGTTACGCCTCATACCCCTTGCCCAAGATCAGCTGGAAAGTCATCAGAACCATGACATGAACATACATAAAAAAAGAATTCATAGCACTTACTCCAAGAGCTTCCAAAAGAATGTGAAGTGCTTAAACTGTGGGAGAATTCACTACCCTAAAGCTGTTCTTACTGAATGAGCAGGAAGGAATATGGAAGGAGGCTATCTGACCCTGTATTGTCCTGTGGTCTTCTTACCTGCTAGCCTCTCCAGTTCCTCATGTGGTGTAGATCTCAAGCTGCTTGACCGACTTCCAGAACGACTAGGATTAGAAAACCACCTGCTGAACCTGCTGGCAGACACTGAACCTTCCCCCAGCACATCTTCTATCATCTAGATTATAGGGAGGAGAAAAAAAAAGATAATCTTAACAGAAGCAAAATCAGCAACCTCTCTGAGAAATTTTACTGGACAATCAAGATTCTTCTGCTTACAGATGCTACCCCTAGATTTTAGAAGCTTTGAACAGCTTCCTTCCAACACGGCAGGATTTGTGTGGTCAGTTAGCATAACCCATCATACATTTTTTATTTATACCAAATATTTGTTCAGAGTAAAAACCAGAACTGAAGCAGTATAATCAGAGCATCCAAAGACCATTAACTATGCCATTTTAAAGTGGATGTGCCAAAAAAAGTGAGAAGCTTTTGCTACAAGAATTAAAACAAATTATAACTAGCAATTCTGACAGCCAGATAGCTCAAGGCTGGTCCCTATCGCTGTACAGAGGGAGTACTCGGATCTGTTGTATTTTCTGCAATCATGATTCAATTCAGTCCCAGCAGAGGCCAAGGACAGCACCTGGAATGAAGTGCAGGGACTACTCCCTGACTTGTGAGCATCCCACAGGAGCTGGGGGAGAAGGACAGTAGCTAAGGGCTACTTGTTTGCACTGCACACCCTGACCCATTCTGGGACTAAGATGAGGGACATGTTCTTTAAGCCAGAGTCTGCACTGCCAGCAGAGTATGGGCAGCTAGAACCTTCTCCCCCAGCCAGAGCTGAGGGCACTAAGCACCACCTCACAGAGTCAGTCTGTCTGAACTCAAACTACAGCTCTTCCTGTCTTGTAAGACAGTACCCAGTGAAAAGCCTGCTCAATAGGCAGACAGCGTTTCACCACGCAGCACATTTACTTTTAGACAAAATAACAGCAGCTTCACTCTGCCAGAGAAGCTATTTTATCTGAAACAAGGAGCACTCAACGCTATTTACAACAGCAAAAACAAAATAGCATTGAGCCATTTGGTTTTGAATGTTTGAATTTAACATGTTAGAAAAATTAAGACAGTCATATCAGAAAATACACAACTCTAATCCAACACTTGTCACAGACATATCAACAATACAAAGAAATAATATTACAATATGCTCTGCTGAGTCTGAAACTCATTTGAGACAGATTAAAACATCTGCCCGCTAAAGTTTCATCAGCATTTATTTTGTGATTGTGAATTCCCCGCTTTTAAAGGGAGTCACCATCTTGCAGAATCAGACTGTCAAGTCTGAAGACACATTTACTTCTATAGGGAAAACAAACTCCCCACTATGTATTTGTCAAACTACTGCCACCATATAAGCCTTGTTTTATGCAAGCAGATTTTCCATATTAAAGACTGGGTGAGGAGTCTATTTTTTTAAAACCCTAACGCTTCCAAACTGTGCATCAGGTCTGTTACTTTGCTGTCAGAATACAATGTATTTGTTTTGGGTTTGTTTTTTTTTAAACACATTTACCTTTTTAGAGCACTAATCTGTTATGCTCAAATGCTATCTACTAATCAGTTATACCATCTAGAATAGTCAAAAATAGCTTTTCTTCCTAGTAATGGAGAGGTCAGAATAGAACCACCAGCAGTTCATGCACTGGGGCCCTGCTTAGTCAGTGCTTGCTGGACCTGCTGACCCCTTCCTTGTGGTGAAGAGGAAAAAGCATGTTGAGATACAGACCAGTTCAAGCTTTCAGAACAAAACCAGTGAACACCAACCATCCCCTACTACCTCTAGAGATCTGATGTTCAAGAACTGCACGCAGTAGTTCTGGCACACAGAAGTACCAGAACCCCCATCAAATCATGGCTGGAGGTACAAACCAATTATTGGAAGAAACTTGTGGTGCAAGTGTCAGTAACAAGCCTGTGAAGAAAAGGCCTATCTCCCAAGTTACAGTAGCACCCCACATATCACTGGGGCTACACAGTATCTTGTAGTCACATCAGTAACATTGTTTAAACATGCTTTTAACTGAATTAGGAGGCTGTGGTTTTCTCCCCAGCTCAGTACTACCAAAAAAAATGAATTAATGCAGATGTTTAAGTACTAAAGATTCAAAACCCTCTCAGACACATATCCTTTCAGCCACATTACTGGTATTGTTAGTGCAACTATATATTCAGACATCTCCAGGCTTACTGCCCTTTCAGGAAGCTTCCACAAAACACTCATTTGCTGTGATTCCCAGACTTAGTTGCAAAAGGTTGTTTTCAGCTATACGAAGGTGTTGAGGTTTTGTTTTGTGTTTTTTCTTTTTCTCCCCACAGTGCACCTTCTCTGAATACTTCTGTAATACTTCCAAAGAAGATCCATCCAAGATGCTGATTTTGAGTCTTCAAGTAATGATCAAGAGAATGGAGAAATAATCAGCTAGTTTGCCTCGTGCTTTCTTTGGAGATGGAACCAGTCCCAGGGACAACATTTTAGAATTGGCATCCTAACGCTCAACAGCTAAATCTCTGCAAACTCATCTTAGACTTACACACTGCAACTTTCCCAAAGCAAGGAGTTTTAGCTTTCACTGAATGCAGCAGCAAAAATACTTCTCATGAATACAGCCAGTCTTAAAAAAACCAAGAAAAACCTCACCGAAGCCAGGCCAGGAACACTTTTATCCAAGTTAAAGAACTCATTGAAGTCAAACTCTCCTGGAGCTGGTTCTTGTAAGACGGCTTCCCTAGGAACTTCTTGATCTGCTGGAGTCTCATTGGCAATGACAGTTTGCACTTCATCTTCTTCTGCCACTCCACCATTGCATTCTATCCCTTAAAAAGAAAACCGAGTGCTTGCTGAGTCACTGAACTTGACTGTTTCCTGTAGGAACAGTGCCTAACAGTCAATGCATTTGCCTAGGAATGAGAAGCACAGGACCAAAGCAATCCAGCCATCAGTGTGGTATTCTGTTAGTTGTATCTTGATGGTTGCAGTCTGCCACAACAGAAACTAGGACCCACTAGAACTCTAGCATAGAGATTCTAGACTGTAATTAAGATTATCTACCTCAAGGAAGTAAGAACTGCCATCAAGTCATGCATAAACAACTGATCAATCCAGGAAGTACACAGAACAGGTCAGATATTGTGCCACAACAAGCAGATAGAGCTGTTACAGTAAGTGAACAGCTGCTGCTGCTTTTTCCATCAGGAATCCTTTGGCAGCTCCTGCATTTTTCCTAGATGCCCCAGAGAGCAGACTCCCTGAAAGCTGGTTCTTGACAGGAGTTTTCTTAATATTGGCAAGATATGACCAACATTGCTCCTACTCCTCCAGCAGGAGCAAAGTACACATCATGTCACAGACTTGCCAAGCTTGTGCAGGGGCTGCAAAAAAGCTGCGATGTGACTACAAACCTCGCAGGCTTGAAACTCTACTACATTTTAGTTAAGTGAATGCACAATCAAGCCTGAACTCTTCAGGTTTATGTTGTCCACCTGCAGAATTTCTAGTATTAAGAAGCCATCTTCTCTCCTGCCTCACCAAAGTTTATACTACAGCTTTTGCAGTGATAATAACAATGGTAGACTTCAAGTCCAATGACTGCAGACAAATTCAGATAGTCTCCAAATTCAGCTTGAAGCTCTATTACTGGCAGCTCTATGTCCAAATCAGTGTTCCTAATGCTCGTATTACTACAGGAAAAAAAGCATTTCAAGTACCTTAGAGCATTAGCTTACTTAAAACTAAGCCCTTAGCAAGCAGCAAGTGGACAAGACCCTTTTAATATCCTACACATTCCCAGTGTCATTCAACATCCATACAAGTTTTTTTCCCAGCCTCTCAATCCTGCCTTTCTTCTGGAAAAATAGTATTTTATCACTTAAAGGTATTTGCAGAGTCTGAAAGATCAGCCATAGCCCTTGTGTCCTCTGCTTCAGGTGATCAAAATTTATGCAAGTTTAAGACTAAAGACTGATAAACTACATTATTCTTTACACTTGCCTGGATCTAGAACAAGCACCTCCATATCCAGCAATGTGCCATACTGGCAGACAAGGACAGTTTGTCACATTTGCCATTACCTTCTTTTAGTGAGGCTGTACGTCGTCTTGTACGTTTTCTCCCTTTGTGATCTTCCTCCAAAATTTTATCATCAAAGCCTGTGAGCTCAATGGTTTCAGACTGACTTGTAGGACCAGCAGAGAACCACTCAGGTTCCTCTTCAGTGTAAGAGTCATTCCTTCTTCGCTCCCCAAAGACACGTTTGCTGTCACCAAATTCCCTCTGAAGTGGGATATTAAAAACATTAACCATTAAATAGTGTTTCCCAAGATTCCTCCCTGAGTTCCAAAGGAAATTAAAATCTTTTCACATCAGTTCCAGACTTCTTAAGCTTTAAATGCACACTCAGCATGCTCAGTAAGCTTTCACAATTGAGAAAACTTTACAGTTGAATTTCTGCTTTATTACACTAAAGGCTATTGGTCTGCAAGTGCCTGTATAAACTTGCATTCTGGGAGGTAGGCTAAGTGGTTCCTCTTATTTTTTTTAAATGCCTGAAAGCACAGAGAGCTTCCACCTGCTGAGGTTAAAGACAATGCTTGCTGACAACTGCTAGATCAAGAACTATGAACAAACTATTAGACTTTTGAATATCTTGCTATTAAGTCTACCACAGGAGAGGTTTGCAAGATACACAGGACTAGATGCATCTCAGTCCATCTGTCAGAAGGACTGAGAACTTTTGAAGTTTTTGAAGCACTGAGAGCTTGCTCTTTAAAGCACAAAGGCACTTCTGAGAAGAAACAGCCTACTTGCATGAAACACTCATCTGCTGTATGCAGTTGACCTGCCCTGTTTGGTTTTTTTTTTTTTAGTGCAAAGCATACAAAAACTCTGATTTAGCATGCAATCAGGAAAAGAAAGAACAAACCCTGAAGCGTTTGTCTTTATAGTCCCTCTCCCGATCTCGGTCTCTTGCATCTCTGGAATCACGGATGTCTTTGTCACCACCCCGGTGGTCTTTATCAAAGTTACGAGAAGAGATAATTCTTCCACTGCCAATCCTACGGCCACCAATTACACGGACACCATCATTCTCCTTCTCTAACGGGCTCCCTGCTCGACGTGAGCTAACAGCTGCAGTTACATGACAGCCGCCTCCAAAGCTTCGCCTTTGTGGACTTAAGACTACATCCAAGTCATCTTCTTTCACCCGCTCCCTTGGATCTACAAATCAAGGATCACACAAAAAGCACTGAATGTAATGTATTAGTAAATACAAGCTAGTTATCTGTACAGTAGCCTTCTGCTCCTCAGCCCTGCTGCTATCCCAGAGCTTTTTGAAGGAAAACACTCATGATTTACTTCTGCAAAGCTAATCTAGTTGAGACCACAGGAAACACAGAGGAAAAAATAATTCACAGTTGGATATTGAGGAATCATGGCTGTCTCCTAGGAAGTACTTACTTTCCCACTATAGACCTTCTAAGGACTCAGTTTTGAATTGCAGGGGAATTGTCCCCCTGTGCTTGTATTACTGCATATCTATTTATTATTATATAACAAGAACAGCAGGATATAACAACCAACTGCTATCTAAGTTTGTTCTTAGATAGCGTCAAGGAAATCTTGGTTGCTCCCACTATAGTCTAGTTTCTGATATTCTGGTATCTTATTTTATGCAGTCAAACAATTTTCAGAGACTTTGTTTAGTCTCATTTGTGTCATCCCACAGGGCCAGCACCCTGTGTTCAGTTTTGAGTCTTGTGCTACAAGGATGAACTCACCTACTATCCTACGCATAAGAGAAGTCCGATCTGAATCCAAATCTTTTTTAAAGCTTTCCACTGGTGAAGTTCTTCCTGAAGTTGGATATAAAGATGCATGCCACTTCTCTGGATCCCAGACACCATCACTATGAAAACAAAATTGCAGGACTGTTTACTACTTGTAGTCTAATAAATAATTAATAGTATTTATGCTGAAAACCTAGAATTTACTGACTAGCAATCTGTACATGTGAAACATCTTCTATACCCAACTTCTAAATCTTCGCCTTGCTATACTTCATTACTTTATACTTGGTATTCTCCATTCCTTCTGGAAGAGGAAGTAAGTATAATACTCAGGTTATAAAAGGGACAAATATGGACATGTTGTCCCACTAGCTGTTGGTGAAATTTGCCTAATACACTGAAAAAAGTTCAAATGTCACTATTCTTAAGAATTCAGAAGATTTTACCTCAAACTTATTGTACAATAAATTAATCTCAATGTTAAAGGTAGTGCTGTTTAGCAAATGTACAAACATAAACCAAGAAAACTCTTCATTTTCAAATGATGAACACTGTCAGCTTGGGAGACTAATCCATCAAGCAAGTCAGCTTGTTGCATCCTGACCTGGTCAGTCTGTGCTCTACAGCCATTGACCATCTTGGTAGTTTTTTCCTGCAAGTCCACAAGACTTGTATTGTGTGAAGTTATTTTCTGCTGAATCTCACATTATCTTTGTTCAAAGCACAACATCCCTAGCTGGAGCACTAAGCCTTTCCTAGGAGATTAGGGCACTTCTGAAAACACTGTCATACACTAAACTCTGGGACACTTACATCTTGCATTAACATAAGCGCACTTCTTAGCTAAGAATTTTTGCAATTTAAACTTTTATTTTGAAAGAAATAAATATAGATTTTGTATAATCAAGAAAATACCTGTCATATTTTTCAGAAAGACAAGAAGGTCTTTGCTTAGAGTATGGACGCTCTTTAATATCCAGGAGTTCCTCCTAGAAAAAGCAAAACATTAGTTCCAACTGTCACCCAGACAAGATTCAAGTGACCCAAAATATGTATTCCAGACTGTCTGTTCAATTTCGTTTTAATTTGGCAATCCAAGTTTCCCAATATGTTGTTTCATTTCCTGTGAAATACTGCAGTGAATTGATACTGGACAGC
Source organism: Calidris pugnax (assembly GCF_001431845.1). Lineage (NCBI taxonomy): Eukaryota > Metazoa > Chordata > Aves > Charadriiformes > Scolopacidae > Calidris > Calidris pugnax. The sequence continues at coordinate 8,479,398 of NW_015090783.1, read as the reverse complement.
AAGTTTATTTTTCAGTTCTTCTACCAGTGGCCATGAAGCAAACACTTATTTGAAGCCCTAAGCCTTACTAGGTCAGGTTCCATCTTCATTAACACTTGAAAGGCTGCTCACATCACACATGTTTACCTATTCCCTTCCCTGGACAGTTCAACTTATAAGCAAGACAGGCCTCATTGATACTAGAGCTAGTAAGTTCTCAAGGTGGAATCAAAGTTGCTCTGTTTTAATGCTACATAAGATTCAGCAGGTTAAAAAAGCATTACCACATCCCTAACATTACCAGTTACTAATGTAGACCTGGACATTCCAGACAAGCTTGCCATTTCTGACCACCACCAATTCCAAGCTATCTGATGTCTGTCATACAGTTATCCACTCCACCCAGTACCAGATCAATGCTGATTGATTACTTCAGTTTTCCCACTTTCTATCAGCTTTCAAACAGTCTTTAGTTCACTATTGCACATTTCTCTGCAGTTACTCATTTGAGGCAGACTAACAATAAATCTCCTCTCACTGCAGTTTGCTACATTTAAACAGCATTAGTAATGGAGCAATCATCAGTGCTTTGAATCATCATTAATCTGGCTGCAGATAAGATGCACATTTCTAATTAAACTTAATCATTCTCCCTAGATTACCTTTCTTCAATCTGCCTCACTCTGAACTGTACTGAACTGATTCAGAACTGTACAGAAATCAGCAGGCAGCTGGAAGGACAAAGAAAACCCAACAGCAGACACCACACATCAGCCCAACTGAAGGAGGAAATCTCTTTACCTTCCCCCCCCCACCCAAGAATACAATAGCTTCTAGAGCTTTTACATCATTATCCCCATGTGATTAAAATCAGTTCATTAGCTACATGAGCTTGATACTTGAAAGTTTCCAGATGGCAGCTTGGTAGCCGGACAAAACCTTAATATGCACACACACATACATATCCAAGCATCAAAAAGAGTTCCATTAAAGGGAGGGAGACTGGCCTCTCTGCCCACAGCTTCCCAAAATAAACCTTGATCTATGAGGAACATCAGTGCTGTAACACTATCATAGCCTGATGCAGATATCACAAGCATTAACAGCACTGTCCATCACCAGACTTGAAATCGACTGTTTTGCTGGCCACGAGAGGGAGTCCATAGACTCTCAGTCAGATCCTATTGCAATTCTTCCACTGAAGTGAGGAAAATTTGAATTGTTTCTTGGCTTTTGCTCATTAGCCATGCACCCTTGGAGCAACAGCTTCCAACAAACTAGAAAAGACACAGCTTGGACTAAATCTCCTTTCTGATGAGAGTGTTACAAACACTGCCACTTCCAGAGTGTGTTTTGGGGTTTGTTTTTCTTTTTGTTTTAAATTCACACACTAGTACTTTTCAGTGGATGGGGGGAAAGTGTGTTTAGCTGCCATTAAACAGTTTCATTCAAATAGCTTAGCAGGATTCATAGTATGAGCCAATTGTTCTCCTACTGGTAGTAGATGAATATAAACTGTTGAAGAAAACGAGTCCCCTGTCCAAATCAGCAGCACATGTCCTGAAACAGTGCTCCTCCCATCCCTAATTAGTAGGAAATTGGATCATGTGAAAATGGCTTACAGTACTGATTACATGAGCACCTTACACCAGCTGTATTTCAGACACTACTTTTAAAAAACAACAACCACCAAATATATGATGCAAGGTATTTTAATGCAGATTGATTTCTGGTGTTTCTTGACTTTAGACTCCTTGGAAACCAACAGATAAACAAGACTGGATGCCTTCTGGCACTAGTTCTGCAACTTTATCCTGATCAGAAACTACAGGCACTGAATTAAGAAAGCTGAAGCTACAAATGCCTCAGTTTCAGCATCCAGCTCCCACCAGCACTAGCTGAATACTGCCCCAAAAAGCAACCAGAATTTGAAGCTGCACTCAGTTACTGTTCTTGAGAGGAGCTGGGCCAGACTGAGCAAATTTAGATACTGCTTTTCCAGCAGTGAAAGGTCCCCTCCTTCAATTTATAGTTAACTGAATAACAAGGTCTGAACAATAGTATACTTTGCACCTTAGAAGGTTAAGCGTACATCTTTTCTAAGAAAATAATTATAAACCCATATTATTCCCATGTAAGTTCTGCCAGTTCTGAAGTACTTGGTTTATTGTTGATGTCTAGTTGAAATAAGCTGTCCCCACTATCTCAACAGAACACGGCCACAGTGATAATTTTTTTTTTCTTTTAAAAAACAACCTACTCAGAAGCTAACAGTTCAAAATTCCTCAAGTAAGATAACAGAGTCAGCAACAGCACACTGTCTCCCTCTGTTCCTCACTTCAGGCCATTTGTTGCAAAGTATCTTAATAGATTTCCACAAAGCAGTGACCACCTGTTCCCACAGCTTTCAGCAACAAGAAAATCAACCACCATTAAAGGCTTTTTTCAAAAAGCACATTTCAACAGTGACACCAAGATCCCAAACAAGATTTGAACCTTAAGCCCCACAACGTATCAAACTCACTTAGTATTGAAAGAATCTTTATTTGGAAGTTGTTTAGTTAGTGGTCTTCCACTCATGCATATATTTAGATAGCATAGCTAAACAAAAACACCTGTGTTAAATTTTTAACACCAAGCATTGGTTGGATTCATAAGTGTTTCAGGCTTCCAGCAGTCAAAAGTGAGGAATTCTAAATTTAGGAAAGGCATCTTAGTAAACACATTAAGCTCCTGATAAGATCTGGTGTGCTGTATGTTCCAAGGAAGTGGCATCTACTACAAGGAAACATTTTGGGCAACTTCTTAAAGGAGCATTGCTGAAATTGGAACTAAAACTATGAAGCACAAGCGCTTGAGAGAGCTGGTAGAACAACATACTTCAGTCTCCACCATAACCTCTCCATCACATGCTGCGAGGTGCTCTGCTATTAAAATAACGTGGTGGGAATCAAGAGTGTATCGAGGACAGGATTGCTCAGCTACATCACTTTGAACGAGCTGCTCACCGTGCAGCACCTTGCAAATCCAAATCCTAATTCCAGCCTCCCTCTGACAGAAGCCTCCACCTCCCACCCCGCTCCTGTGACCAACAGCCCCAACTTTAGGAGGAAAGGGGAGAGCACTAACCTTTGTGTAACGATGGGGGTATTTTGTGGGAATTCTGTTCAACTCCAGGAAAGCATCACCGTTTTCAGCTTCTGCTACGCCTCCTCTTTTATCCATGGTTACTTCAAAGCCTTTGACCACGGACCTAATTAAAACAAAACCAAGCCGTCAGACTGCGAGCGGGGGATTTTTAGGGGGTGCCTTCTCCTCCCAGCCCGACAGCGTTCAGCCTCACACACAGCGGGGAAGAGCCGCCCTCCCGAACGCCGCCTTTTTTCCAGCGCGCCCCGCTCCGGCCGGGGGTCGGTGCCCCCGCCCCACCGCGGTGAGCACAAAGACCCCCCCCACCCCGGGCACAACGGGCCGAAGAACCGGCGACCCTCAGGGCCACCGGTGGGGGGGC
>NW_015090783.1:8409631-8474869 GCF_001431845.1 Calidris pugnax | reverse complement strand
GGGGTGAAAGAAGGGCGGGAAGCGGCGGGGAGAGCGCGGCCCCGTCCCTCAGCGCTTCGGGCCCGGCGGCGGTGGCGGGCGGCGCGGCTGACAGCGCGACCCTCGGACCCGCCGCCGCCTCGGAGGCCTCTGCGGGCCCGGGGAAGGCTCCCCGCCAGCCCCCCCCCGCCTGCAGCCGGGCGCCTCCGTGTCCCCGTCCCCCCGGAGGGTGAGGGGGCGGCAGGGCCTGTCCCATCTCGGTGAGGGACCGGCGGGAACGTGAGCGGCAAATCCCGGTGCCCCGGCAGGCTGTAAAAACACCCCTTACGGCTTTTCCGCCAGAAAGTCTCGTTTCCCCGAGACAGCGGGAGGGGAATTGGTATAACGAGTGGAGCAGCTGATTCACCTGGGAAATCTTTTGGCCGTGGGTGACAAGGGGCAGACGTGGTTTCCCAACACCCGTGTGAGGAATTCTTGGGGGGAGCCCCCGGTGCCCGGGTGCTGGTGGGGAGCCGTGTCCCCGGCACCCCCGTACCCGCGGCCACCCAGCAGAGCATCCCGGACCCTCTTCACTGGCTCTGGGAGCCCGAGCCGGGGCAAGGAAGGGCCTGCAGGGTCTGAATAAAGTGTTTTTTCCCCAGATCGCTGATGGAGTTGAATGGCAGCATGGAAAGGTGGTTACCTGTTGGATAGCACAAATAAACATTTCTCATATTTTTTTTCCTTAAGCGATACAGCTCTGTATTGTAAATAAGGAGGAACTTCTTTCCAGTGAGGGTGCCAGAGCCCAGGAACAGGCTGCCCAGGGAGCGTGTGGAGTCACCTTCTCTGGAGATCTTCAAGCCCCACCTGGATGCTCCTGAGTGATGTGTTTTGGGCAACCCTGCTTTGGCAGGGGGGTTGGACTGGATGATCTCTAGAAGGTCCCTTCCAACTCTGACAATTCCATGATTCTGTGGCTCTGGGAAGTTTCTCCTGGCCAGTTCGCTTTTCATACACACACAAAGCGAGGCCTGGGAGCAGCTGGTGCTCCACGAGCTCCCTGACCATTGCCAGCCACTGCAGGCTGGGGCTGAGAGAGGGTCCATGTGCTGTGGGGTGCCAGGCTGTGCGATGTGGGGTGCCCTGGCTATGTGATGTGGGGTGCCCTGGCTGTGTGATGTGGGGTGCCTGGCTCTGAAATGTGGGGTGCCAGGCTGTGTGATGTGGGGTGCCCTAGCTGTGTGATGTGGGGTGCCTGGCTCTGAAATGTGGGGTGCCAGGCTGTGTGATGTGGGGTGCCCTAGCTGTGTGATGTGGGGTGCCTGGCTCTGAAATGTGGGGTGCCAGGCTGTGTGATGTGGGGTGCCCTAGCTGTGTGATGTGGGGTGCCTGGCTCTGAAATGTGGGGTGCCAGGCTGTGTGATGTGGGGTGCCCTAGCTGTGTGATGTGGGGTGCCTGGCTCTGAAATGTGGGGTGCCAGGCTGTGTGATGTGGGGTGCCCTAGCTGTGTGATGTGGGGTGCCTGGCTCTGAAATGTGGGGTGCCAGGCTGTGTGATGTGGGGTGCCCTAGCTGTGTGATGTGGGGTGCCTGGCTCTGAAATGTGGGGTGTCCTGGCTGTGTGATGTGGGGTGCCTGGCTGTGCAATGTGGGGTGCCCTGGCTGTGTGATGTGGGGTGCCTGGCTGTGCAATGTGGGGTGCCCCGGCTGTGTGATGTGGGGTGCCTGGCTGTGCAATGTGGGGTGCCCTGGCTGTGTGATGTGGGGTGCCTGGCTCTGAAATGTGGGGTGCCCCGGCTGTGCGATGTGGGGTGCCTGGCTGTGCGATGTGGGGTGCCTGGCTCTGAAAACGCCTTACCGGAGCGGGGCCCAGCGGGCAGCGCTCCTCCCCGCCTCCGGGGGGCGCTGTGGCGCCGCGGGGCAGGGGGGCGGCGCTCCGTCCCCTGCTAACGGTGGTGGGCGGGGCTGGCTCCGCCCCCGCTGTGAGGGCGGGCGGGAACCGCGTCCTCGCGCGGGCCGGTGCTGAGGCGCGGGTGGATTGTGTTCTCCCCACAGGGCGCCGGCTGCTTCCTGCTCCTCACGGTGAGGGAGAGTAGAGCCCCCGGGAGCGGTTGCTGCCCGCCAGTTGCCGTGTGAGAGCCCCCCGAGGGGCGGGGTGCCGGTGCGGCCCTGCCTTCGGCCGCCCCAGCCCTCGCCCGGCCTAGACCTCTCCCGGTCCAGCCCTCGGCCGGCCGTTACCGAGGGAGCAGGGAGCAACGTTGGCTGCGGGGCCCGTAGCGCCTTCAGCAGGGCGGGAGCCGGCGGTGGGGAGCAGCAGGGTGCGTTTGTTGGGCGACCTGGGGGGCAGGCACCGCGGCCAGGTCTCCAGAGCCTCAGGGCCGGGTTTTAGAGCAGCAGCGTGAGGTTCCCGAGTGTTTGTCAGAAAGCATATCAGGTTATAATTCTCTGCCGAAAGGAATTCCGTGCAGGCAGACTCAAATTGACTGCAGTAAGTCTTTGGTTGTGGTATTTTTTCTGTCACACCTAATGTCCACTTTGGACCTCACGCTCACAAGGTGATTGCTGGTCACAAATCCAGGTGCTTTCAAAGAGCTTTATGTTCCCCGAGACCTTCGGTGGGTGGAAGGTTCTGCACATGCAGAAGTTCTTTCTGGAACTGGATGGAATTCATTGTTTTCTTCTTTTCTACGTGCTTGTGAAGGGAGAAGAGCGTAGTAACTTAAAAAAGTGAAAAGGAGTCAGTTTGATCTGTTGCCCTTGGTTATTAATTTTATTTCGAAGTAGGGGACCATAATTTAGGATCAACACCTTTTTATAGGATCTTTCTAGCATAGCTTTATATAGGTACGCACAGTTGCTGTCTTGGGATTCAAACAGTTACCACTTTATTACCAATAGATTATGTCAGCAAGGCTGTGAGTGTGCAAACATACTTTTCACCTTAAACATCTAGAATTGCATTATTCTATTTGTATGCAGGTCAACTGAGTGGAACTCCTGTCATTGTTAAGATACAGGCTGCATTTAGTGTAGATCCTTTGATGGACTTATCACAAATAACAGGAACCAATTTATGCTTTGTCCGAAGCTAACACACAACATTGTAGTGCAGAGAGGGTGTTTGTTCACTGCAGACTTGGAACTATAGCAAAATGGAGAAATCCAGAAGCAGGTAAGCAATAATAAGATGCTACCTTGGTAAAGATCTCAGCTGTAACTTTTCTCTTTTTTTGATTATGACGTTTGGAGAAATCCAGAAGCAGGTAAGCAATAATAAGATGTTACCTTGGTAAAGATCTCAGCTGTAATTTTTCTCTTTTTTGATTATGACATCTTAGGTGTTCCATAGGTCAAAATAAAGTTGAGTTACTCTCATAAGAGGGCTTGTTGGTCTCTGTGGAATGTTATTAATGAGAAAGTGTTCCTCTTAAAGCAAAAAAGAACAAAGAAACACACCACCCCAAACCCATAACGGAACACAACTTTATGAGGGTTTACATTATCATAACATTCAAATATAAAAATGATATTCTTGAGTTTGAGGTATTAGACTGGATCATAAGATATTTGTATATAGTTATTGGCCCGACCTCAGATTTATTCTGTGGTGTTCCATTCTTTTATTCTTCCCATGCTTTTATTTTTGAACTCTACAAGGGAGAAGTGATCCTATTCTCTTTTTGTGGTTACTTGCCATAAATTCTCATGGACACGGGCTGTCATTGCTAAATATGTGTAGCACATACAGCGTTGCAAATCTAGGAACAATCTGTTAAAAATTACATAGGTTGGAAGATCACTAACCATCCCCAGGCCTTAAACTTTACATGTTCCAACTGAGCTTTTTTGTCTACATTGTGTTACATTCTCATTGCATATGGTCAGAGCAGGTTGTTTACCTGTGGAGCACATTAGATGGTTTTAAAGGGAGTTCAGCCTAGTAGACATGTACAGGAGTTTGTGCTGAAAGTTATTTTGCATAAATTTAAAAGTGCCTGAAACTCTTTCTTCAGAAGTGCATACGGTCACCTTAACTGCGCAGCTGGGGGTGAACAGTTATTTTGTCTGCTGGAGGGTGCCCACCTTTTTCAGAAAACATTCAAATAATATTATATAGGGGAACAAGAATTTACCTCTCACACACAAAAGATAGGTTTTGTTTTCTTTTATTGGCTTTTTTTTTAGCTCCTTGCAGCTTGCTGGAACAAGCCAACAATACTGTATTTCCTCTTATGAGATTTCTGGGGAGGTGGGTTGGGTTTTGGTTTTGTTGGGGTTTCTTCTTCCCTCCAGTGGTTTGTTGTTAATACTGTGAGTGGTTATTCAGCTGAACTCCTGGAACTTTCTAGCATGGATTATTCCAATAACTTCATGGAACTAACATTTTTTTCTGGCTGCAGCCATGTTTTTCCTAGCTCAGTTCAGGTGATTGTTAGGGTGAGACTTCAGACTATCCTCTTCGGTTGCCTGTTATGGAGTTCAAGAATGTGTTTGTGGTTCTAGTGTGCAAATTTTCAGGGTGGTGGCAGTATTTGTTTTGGGAAAGAAGCTTCAATACAACTGGTTCAGCAAGTTTTATCTGGTTAGATTTCTTTTTTTATCATTCTTGTTTTCAGAAAATTACTGAGAAAATACTTAGAATTCATAAAAACATACATGTTCTTTTTTAGATTAGAACTCAGTGTAGAAGTAAACTAGATGATGGAAAAATATGGCTAATTTTGCTTTTTAATGATGAATATGTAAAAACAGGAAGTGATTTTAGTGTTTTAAAGAAGAAACACATTTCGTTAAAATATGAGCAAAACTAGGAAGGGGTCCCTTGTAAAGGAACTGTATATGGAAGTGCGTTTCATGTTAAAATGGGATATTCTCACTTCAGTTTCCTCATCCTCAAGAGAATTTTTTCAGCAACAGACAGAATACCTTGATATGTTTGAGAACAAAAGGCAGAAAATGAGAACAAAAGGCAGAAAATACATTCAAGTCTTCTCCGTAAAGGCACGCTGTATACACACGCATGGGAGGGGAAGCACAAATGCATTGTAGTGCTTTCTTATTTCAGCTTTAGAGGAGAAAGAAATTGTCTGTGACATGATTGCACTGAAATGTGTCTTTCTGCTTGTCTTGGGGAAACAATTTTGAAATTCCAGAGAGTGAAAAATGCCAGATAGAGACAAAAATGTGTTTTAGCATTTTGTAGCTGTCAACTTCTGTATGTGATTGTATACCTTTGTAGTAGATTAATTTATTGCAATAATGCCACCTCTCTGCAGTTAATATATTTTGACAGGAAATATTTATCTTTTCTTTTAAGTTCAAAATCTCTGAAGATGCACGAAATCCAACAACTCCCTAGGCATCAAATGCACGCAACGGGGCAATCTGTTGCTTCCCAATCTGCCAGACATCGATTTCAGGACAGAGGCCATGAGAATTTGGATCAAGTTGGGTATACCTGGCATCAAGGAAGAGGGCTAAAAGAATTCCAAACCAGGTGATAAGTACAAAACATAATTTTCACTGAATGGAGCAGGGAGCTCAGGCCTAAAGAAGCCTGCTTTTTATAGTACAAATCCAGGCTAAGGCAAAGGTTTTTGTCAGATGGTTCTGAAGGTGTCTTGTGGTAACTTGAGGCCATGCATTGGTACGGTCAGATTTCATACATTTTTTATTTTATGTAAAATTAAAAAATGGCTATTTAACAGTGTGCTTTGATAGGGGACTGCTGGGGTAATGATCTAGTCTTGCCTTCGTCTTGTGTTTACTTCTTTTGTTTGTTGAAGGAATCTTCACAAAGGTGGAATGGTAATTGTTTAGAGATTAAAAGCCTAATATTTGTTGAACAAGTGGAGCTAATTGAGCAATTCAGACTTGTTGAAAGAGGGAGGCCCTGTTCATGGCTGCTTTAATTAATTGCCTTGTGATGTCTTTGGTGCTTATTGGCGCCTTCTGTGAGCCAATTAACACTTAAAATCTGTTTGAAAAAAAAGGGGGGAAAGGGTGATAGTATCACAATCATTGATTAGTGAGTTGAACTGGTACTGGGAGAAGTTTGAGAAGTGGAACTGCTGTGAGGAAGGTAGGAAGAAGGAAGATCTGCTGGTGTCAGGGGTAAACATTAGATTGGCTCAAGTATTCTGGAAACAAGTCTGACTCAGCTGGTTGACTTCAGGGAAACAGTGATATTATCGCTTCTAAATCATTAAAAAGGCTCCCCAGTTAGTCAGCAGCCTGCTTATTAGTATCACTGGGTGTAAGTGGGCTGCTTGGAAGGTGTTTCAGCTGCCTGGCCTTCTTAAATACGTATGTCCCAACTCAAGTCTTGCAGTCGTGCGTGGGCCTCTATTTGTGCTTGGTGAATAGTCCCGTTAAAGCTACTAATTTCAGGATGTAAATATTTCATGTATGCATTGATCTCTGCAAAACCAGACCCTTAGTTTTATTACCGAAACTACCATAAAAGTTCCTGTTTTTACTGCTCTCTGGCAATTAAGAGAGGAAGAGTGCAAAGGCAACTAACCTTTCCTTCTATTCCAGATACCTATCAAGGAAATTCTTCTATCTATGGACAAAAAAGACATTTGGACGAGTTATTCCTTCCAAAGCCAGGTAGATAAAACTATAGAAATCAAGGCTGGGTTGTTAGGTTGTTTTGAGCCAGGTAGATAAAACTATAGAAATCAAGGGTGGGTTGTTTGGTTGTTTTGTGAGTTTGGGGTTTTTTTTTCTTTTCTTTCCTCCTTTTTTTTTTTTTATGGCTTAGTGCTCTACCATTCCATTGGGCCAATAAAACATTTGGATGCCTTATAAGATCACTTGAAGGTTTCCTTTGAATACCCTTCTTGCTCCTGCTTTTTGTTTGGTTTTAATAATCCAGGTTAAACTTTACTAACTAAATTCACAGGAATTGTGGTTGTTTGGATGCAGTTGAACTGTAGTGCATATAAATGGTAGGCTGTGATTGTGATACCTGCTTTCAGTTTAATGATTTTTCAAAGTTATAGCTAGAGATCCTGATATTCAGTTCATTTTACTGTTTTCACTGTTGTTCTTAATGTATGTCTATATATGCTTTGTGTCTGACTTTTCACATACCCCTTTACTGTTTTCACTGTTGTTCTTAATGTATATCTATACATGCTTTTTATCTGTCTGACTTCTGACATACTCGTGGCAGATGATTTGTTTCTGGTGTTAGTGTTTTGTCAGCTCCTGAAAACCAACACTTTGATACTCTTTTCTTGCTTTGCTTTAATTTGCATGTTCATTCCTGTTTGACCACACCCTTGGGAACTGAAGCAGTTCCCAGTGGAAAGACCTGCATTTGTTACTGTCAGATCAGGCCTTTAGTGGAAAGACCTGCATTTGTTACTGTCAGAATAAGATCAAGCCTTCAGTTCTCCAATTTCATTGTACTATATGAAATATATTCTGAGGACATCTGCCTTAGCTGGTAAACGGAAGTTGTCCTGTGAACCTTGCTGTTCTTGCTGTCCCATATACTGGATGTGCACTATTTCAGCTGTGTGTCAATTCAGGACAATGTTTATTTCTTTTAGAAGGATGAGTAGAAATGCATTTTATAAAGTTCACCAAGCAATATAAGCAATACGTAATTGCTTTCTTCGATGTAAGAGTCCCCAGTTCTCTGTAGCTTTTTCTTGCAATGTTTTGTTAATTCACCAAGTCCAAAAAATTTATGTGTAGCTCACTTGTTTTTTCTATTTGTTTTTTTCTTTTCTGCTTGAGTGCTTGGAATGACTTAGCAACTTGGCTTGGGGTAGGTAGCTATGAATTGCAACTTGTGAGAGGATTCATATGTGTTTCACTGCGGAACCTCTAGGTATTCTGGGCCTAATCCTGCTGGTTTTACACACATGACCAATATCATTAAGCTAATAGGATAGTTGTAATCAAAGGTTGTGAGTCTGGGCTTGTGTGCTTTCTGTTTGTTAGTTTGTGTGCTTTCATGGGTCCTTTTGTTTTCCTTCTCTCCATCACAAAGAGATGAGAAATTTTTTTAAAGTATTTGTACTCCAGTTGATGAGACTTTCCAGTTCTTAGGCTGCTGCCCATCTTGAGCATATGGCAAAATGTTTGAGAGACTATTGCTTGAAATAGTAGATTATGCATACTATTTTTAGGTAGATGATCAAAATCCTAATTCCCTCATGCAAACCTTCCTATGTTTGAATTTTCAGTTGTTCACAATTCAGTTAAAATGTAGCATTGCTTCTTACCTGGTCAGGTGTGTGTTAATTAAATCTGGGTATAAAAGTAGAGACTGTTCTACTGAGATTAAAGAATTTGAAGGTCACATGTGAATCCGTTTTTTGGATGGCTTAGCATCCATTGGCAGGAGAAGGTAGATGAGCAGATGAACAGCTTCGTTTTCAGCATAGATGAAAACAAGTTTTTAAGCCTATTTAAGTTTTCTTTGGAAAGATTTGGGATGACAAGATCAGTGTGCTGTTTCTAAGAACACAAAAGTAGATGATCAAAATCCTAATTCCCTCATGCAAACCTTCCTATGTTTGAATTTTCAGTTGTTCACAATTCAGTTAAAATGTAGCATTGCTTCTTACCTGGTCAGGTGTGTGTTAATTAAATCTGGGTATAAAAGTAGAGACTGTTCTACTGAGATTAAAGAATTTGAAGGTCACATGTGAATCCGTTTTTTGGATGGCTTAGCATCCATTGGCAGGAGAAGGTAGATGAGCAGATGAACAGCTTCGTTTTCAGCATAGATGAAAACAAGTTTTTAAGCCTATTTAAGTTTTCTTTGGAAAGATTTGGGATGACAAGATCAGTGTGCTGTTTCTAAGAACACAATGGAATATTGAGACATTATAAAACCTCAAGTAGCTTTTGCATTTATTTCTATGCATAAAATACTTTGTGTTAAAATAACAAACAAAATTAGCAAGGAAAATACACGTGTCCTTATCAACTGTGCTGGTTGATTGAGTAAAACAGAACTGAGATAAAAAATACAAGTTATTCGTAGGTGTAAAGTCAACTGGCACTCTGATATTTGGCAAGTCAGTTAACAATGTCTATCCTTCCTTGACTTTATGTGAAATGTTCACAGTCAGTAAGGCAATTGCTTTTTGTCATACTTCACAGAGTCTTGGAATAAAGTGTCAGAGTAGTGTAATATTTTTTAAATGCAATTAGATGCTGTTAGGCTAATCAGACAAGACTGCAAGAGAGGCAGCATAATCTTCATTAAAACTGATTTGTGGTCAGTCTGGAAACCTGTATGAAGCTTCCCTTGTCCAAATCTTTCAACTGTTTAGGTGCTTTTATGACCAGAAGATTCTTCAAAAAACTTTTGGAGAGTGGAAAGAGTGGTGGACTGCTGGCAGAGCAAGGAAGCTCCGCCTGAGAGCGGCCAGCCATTACAGGTTTGGGAAATTACTTCCTATTATTGTGTGTATGTAACAGTACAAGAAATTTCCTTTGGGTTCTGAAGGAGTTATTAATGCCAGTAAGCAAGTTACATTATAGTACCTCTAGGCCAAGAGCAATGTCTTCATTGCTTATTTTCATATTTTGTCCTCCTCTCTGCCCCCTTTTTTTGTGTGTGTGTGTATTTTTGTTACTGTCATCTTAGGATGAAGTCAAAATTTCCTAATTCTTAAAAGTACTAAAATTGCTACTGAACTTGAAAGAATCCTACTTCTAGGCAGTGGTAGCTATTTCACTGACTGGCATTTTTTCATTTTTCAGGCTCTTACTCCAAAATATGATATTCAAGGCTTGGAGAACCTATGTACGCCAGCAACAAGGAAAGAGGAACAAATATTATGTTGCAGAGTCTCATGGTAAGTGAAGTGACTTTATTTGGTAACTGCCTCTATTTGGGGACATATTGAGGTGGGAGTTTCCAAGGGAAATATTTACACGGAATCTGTGTCCCTTGCACGTGTTTGCACGTTGACCTCCCCCACCCCATGGGAGTGTGATGCTTTTAGGTGCAGATGGTTGTCTGTGGGAAGCTGGCGGGGGGTTCCGTTTGAGGCACTGCAGTGTGGCTGTACAGTGAGTTAGGGATGCCTGTGAATAAGCTTAAGGGCCTCTCCATCTGCTCTGGATTGTGTTGCTTGTTTTTTTGGGGGATGACTTGGCTGGTTTTGTTTGTTTGGGTTTTGTTTGTTTTTTCTTGTGTGTGTTTGGTTTTGTTTTTTCTTTTATCACAATATGTGTTTAAATAGTTTTGTTTTCTTTGATAGAATCTGTTATTGGAATTCTTTATCCGCTGTGGCTACAGAAATTAGATAATAATTCTCTGTGGTATTAAATGCACATATTCCTATTCATATTCACTATTCCTTCCAGTTTGTGTCTTGCAATTGAAAAGAAGCCCAAGCTTTTGAAGAGCCCCTTGTCTTATTGTGTAGATTCTTTGTTCTGCAATGGATTTATCCTACTGATGAAGTTGCTTATTTTGGTTGCAACTTCCTTTGGGGTCAGGGAATATCTGTTCACCTGAAGGGGTGATGACACTTTTTAAAAGATTACCCTGTGGTTTTGTTCTCTGCTGGTTTGCGAAGTAAGTTAACTGGTCTCTCTGTGTATGAATGTACCCTCAGAATATTATATAGACTGGCACCTTTGGAAACAAACTGATAGCTGTAGATTTCCTTTCTTAATGAATGAGGCCAGAGTACTTACAGAAACAGCTGTGTGTTACTTAAGCAAAAAGATAGAAAAGTGACCTGTTTTAAGGTAAGTTAATACTTGATTGATCAGATTGGAAGGAAATCTTGGAGGGGAAAAAAAAAAGTGGTTTTTTTTTGTGTAGGTAATATTATATAGACTGGCACCTTTGGAAACAGACTGATAGCTGTAGATTTCCTTTCTTACTGAGTGAGGCCAGAGTACTTAGAGAAACAGCTGTGTGTTATTTAAGCAAAAAGATAGAAAAGTGACCCATTTTAAGGTAAGTTAGTACTTGATTGATCAGATTGCAAGGAAATCTTGGAGGGGCAAAATAAAGTGGTTTTTTTTGTGTAAGGGTGAAGTGGCATAAAATCAATCCTGGTTTTAAATTATTTCTTTCTAATAACTTTGCTTCAACAGTGTCAGTTCTGACAAGCCAGACTGTTGTGAGGCGAAAGTGCAGTGCGCTGCATAAAGTGGTGAAGTGGAATTTGTGACACCACTTCTGTTTTTAGCTGCGTGACCAGCCTGCTAAATAAACTTGACATGTTTCTGGTTGATTTCTCTGCTTGTAATAGACAATAGCTCTTCAAAAGCTACTGATGAACCTGATGAACTTTTTTTTTTTTTTTAAAAAACGAACCAAAGAAAATCCTGTAATTCTTACCCAATAAGGTTGTAACGCTGAATATTGTAATACAATTATACATCCTGTAAGCACCGAAGACAAAGCGGTGCCATTGTCTGATAATTCATGCTGCTCTGAACAAGTGGCATGATGCTGTCAGCGTTTCAGAGAACCTTGTTGGTGTGACACCCTCGGCCAGGGTGGCTGGTGGCGGTGGCTGCTCTGGTGGCTGTCGTTTCGGGGTGACACCACGAGGTGTCACTGCGGCTGAGGGGACCGGAGCTCAGGGACCAGTGGGGTTATGGAGGGGTTAAAAATGCCAGATTCTTGCCTGAACTTAAGATGCTGTAATTTTAATTTAATTTTTTTTTTTCTACACAGCAAAGAAGCAAAATTTGCTGAGGACCTGGCAGTGCTGGCTGGTTTATGTTCATGTTCAAAGGACGAAGCACGGGCTGCAGTCTGTGGCACTGGCGTTCAGGGAAAGAAGCTGTTTGCGGTAAGAATGGAGTGGAAATGGGCAGAAAGGCACTGACCAGAGGGCCGTGTTTTTAACTTGTGTTCTCTCTTCCTGCTGTGTTTGTTCCATGTTCTAATTTTATTTTATTTTTTTTGTGTGTGTGCCTGTGACTTCTTCTGGTATACCCATAGACTAAATTTAAAAGATTGTCACTCGTACCTTTTTCCAGTGAGAGAAAGGTGATTTCTTGCACCAAACTATGGAACCTGCATTTGAACATGTCTGTGACATTGTTTTGGCAGCCTGTCATGGGCAGTGTGGAGAAGACAACACTATCAGAACTGTGCGAGACGTGAGATGAATGTTTTGGCTCTGCAGCATTGGGCACAGAGCCTGCAATTTCGGGTAAGTCCTTGGAACTCCAGCTATTACCATTTCTAATGTTTGAGTTGCATTCACATGTAACTAATATGTTGCAGATTAAGAAAAAAAAACAGGTCTTACTCTAATTTGCTGTGCAAATTACAGCACATATGATGGAAGAAGGTCAAAACAATTTATTTACAAGAAAGATTTCTTTACAAGAAATCTAGGCAAAGCAAGCTGGATCCACGTCTTATATTTGCTAGGAAGCAAACTGAGCAAGAAATTATTACTGTCTTATACAATGATAGTGAAAGTATCAGTTTTCTTTCCACCAGAGAACTACCCACAGGTAAATAAGAGGTAAAAGAGAACAAGTGTGTGAGATGTCATGCCCTGCTCGCAGCACCACAGCTGCAGGGTGGGTGCATGTCAGCTGTTTGACATCACCTTGCCTCTGTAAGACAACATTTCTATGTCCTAATGAATTTGTAAGCATGTTTAACTCCATTTTGGGGTAAGAAAATAGAATCCAGCATTTCATGTTCTTGAGAGGTTGTCAGCTCCTTCAGTAAATTGTTCAGCTTAATGGAAGTGAGAACAGGGTGGCTTTTTCGCTTTCCCTGGAACTCTGGCTTTTTGTCTGTTTCATTAAAAACAGGTGATGGTATTTAATTTGGCCTTTGCTGTAAGATGGCTGTGCTGCCTCCTGTGTGTGTCTTGGATTCTACTAACCAGATAAACTCACAACTTGGGAAATCTTATCATATCTCAAGATACAATTCTATTTTATATGAAAATACTTTGTCTGTAAGAGAGCCTGTTTTCCACAAAGTATTATTTTGGCCTTTTAATGGAAAAAGTGTGAAAACATCTAAAAAAGGGAAAAAGAAGTTTGATATTGACATTCCTTGTCTTTGATCTTTCCTGTGCTGACATTCCTTTGGCATTTGTTTGGGTTGGGGTTTTTTTCCTCTTTGTGGAGTCGAACTTCATTGTTCATGGCCTTCACCTTTAGATCTTAAATGGAATTTCTCATTGCCTGCATGTTCTTCCTCTTCTCTGTTCTACTTCTGTAATCTTGTCCATATTTTTCCCCTTACTCCCCCCCTGCTCCTGAATTGCTCTGTCAGGCCTGGTTGCAGTGGCGAGAGCTGTATTTAGACAGCCAGAATGACAAGCAGAAGGAGACAAGGGCAGTAACTCACCATCAGCACCGGGAGTTGAAGAGATGCATGGAAGCGTGGCTGGGCTACCTAAACCTCCGCAGAGCAAAAAAGCATCAGAATGGTGAGTTAGGACAGAACAGGGCTCAGCCCCCTTTGTTTAGGACACAGTGATGTGTTTTTCTATTCTAGGAGGCGCTGCAATATTTTTGGTTGCTCAACAGGTGATGAAATGCAACTTGGGACTGTATGCAGGCCTGGCTAGCTAAGGTTATATACTGAATTGTCAGGAACATCACCTGCTTTCCATGTAATTGATTTAAAAGAAAATGCTTTACAGTTCCCTTGATGAAAACTCGCACATTGCAAATTATATTCTGAGATACCTGTGAGAAGGATGCATTCAGGGCTATTATCAGTCAATCTATGTGTGGATTTTCTTGCCAATCAGAAAATCACAACTCACGTAAGATGGTAAAGAAATTACACCAGTTCTTTTGTTTTTTTCCTGGAAGTCATTGGAACGAGTTCAGACATGAATACCTGTTGATCGGTGGTAGTGGAAAAGAACCTGGCTTGGATATCTGGGAAGTGGTGGTAGGAGAATGCTGAATTGTAATCCAGCTTGTGTATGTTGAACATGTGACGCAGCATTAACTTCCCCTTAAGTCAACATAGTATGTTACTGCTTTAAAACTGCCTTTGTGATCAATTGGAAGGATATTGTCCATAGCTGAGTGTTATTGTGGATTCTGACTACCATTTTTTGGTGTTAGGGCTTCTGTCACTTCAGAACAAGTGGCTCAAATGTCATGGCCTCATCTGATATAAAAGAGCCCAGGATGGAGCAAGTCATGAGTAATTTGTGTGGTTTTTTCCTAGAGCTGGCCCGCGAGCACCACCGAAGCACGATAATCCATCAGTGTTTCTCTGATTGGATGCTCTCATGGGAGCACAGGAGAAGAATGCACGCTCACCAAAAGGACATTGACCAACTAGCAGCGAGGATTGCCTTACGGAGAGCCTTTGCACACTGGAAGCTTTGTATCCAATCTGTACTTAGTCTCTAACAGGGACAGGTCAAAAGCGTTCCCGCAGGCAAAAGATCTGGTTAATAAGCAGGAATGTGCAGTAGCGTGGGTGACAACAAACACCTTATCATTAGATGTACATAAGGCTGTACTAACAACTAATAAAACTGTTGCAATTACAGTATGTTAGCCCATAGGCAGCCAAGAGCCTGCAGAAAATGATTTAAGGTTGGAAAGGAATTCTTTACTTAACACTGAATCAGAAATGTGTTGTGGTAAACCAGCAAAATCTAAAAACTTGACTGTAATCAAAACTTGCCCAGGTAACAGTGCAGGAAATTCAATATTGAAGCAGATTTAGTTGGAGATCTAGTGCCCCTCTGTGGGAGAAGGTTGTGTGCATGGTGGAAGAAGGTTTTGTATATATGAGGATGTTTCTGTGTAAAAGATACTTTAACTCAGTGACAGATGTTGTTCTGTGTGTGGAAGAGACTCGGCGGTGTGAGCTGGCTGAAGAGCACTACAGGCACCGTCTGTTGGTAAGAGCACTGTGATGTGTCGGGTGGGAGAGGCTGTGGGGAGGGTTCAGACAGTCCTGCCTGGCAGCGTGCCTTTGGTGCTGACAGTGGTGTGAGGGCATTGATTGGGAAATGCACAATTTTGTGCCATGGTGAGTTTGGATCCAGGTTTCTAAATTCCAACTATTCTGGAATCTGCTGGCTGAATCCAAATGGGGAAACTGTGCTGCTCTCCAGGATAGTTATTCTTCCAGTTAATGGGGAAACTGTGCTGCTCTCCAGGATAGGTATTCTTCCAATGGGGAAACTGGGGAAGTAGCAGATTGTGAAGGGAAATTGATGTATGGATTTGGGTAAATAAATCTTAGCTATTGCAAGGAATAGCATCAAACACTGATTGCCTGTAAGCAGTAGGCAGTTCTAAACTTACCTGTGCTTGCTGATCTGGATTGCATGAAAGTTGTGTGCGTTTCTTGTTGCAGAAACTTGGGCTTAAGGGTCTTTCACAGAATGTGACAAACGCTCATCTTCAGCAAATGAGAAAAAACCTTTCGTATCGTCAGCACCAAGTTACAGTGAGTTTGACTTTTGTTGTTCTTGTATTAGTTTTTCTTTAGCTGTTCTGTTTGCTTCCACTTTCACCTACAAAATACTTTTTTATTAAATCAGTGGCCGCTTTGTTCCTAAATACTAATGGCAACAGAAAATCTTTTGTGTAAGTCAACTATCAGTCTTAGATACGTTCTGTTATAACAGTTTGTTTTTGTATGTTTATGGTGACTTTTTCTTCTACCAAAAAAATTCATAACAGAATTTATAAAACAGAACAGAACTTATAAAATAAGTTTGGTGTATGAAGCAGTGCAGGAAGCAGCCAGTATGACATTTAATAATTTCTTTCTTTGTATGCTGCTTCTCCCTTGATATCTGTGCTTTTTCATAAAAAAACCCAACCTGTTTTGTTGTGGTTTTTTCTGTTTTGTTTCAGGAAATAAGTTTGGTGTATGAAGCAGTGCAGGAGGCAACCAGTATGACATTAAATAATTTCTTTCTTTGTATGCTTCTTCTCCCTTGATATCCGTGCTTTTTCTTAAAAAAAACCAACCTGTTTTTTTCTGGTTTTTTTTTCTGTTTTGTTTCAGATGCTGCAGAAGTTCTGGAACCGTTGGAAGTCCCGTTTGGAAGAGAAGGAGGACGAACAGCTGCAGGCCTTAACATCAGTGGCTCATGCCCGTTACAGGTATGCAGAGAAATATGAATATAAATTTGTACAATTGTGGGATTTGTGGGTCTTTGGTTCCCTTTTAAAATCTGGCAACGCTTCTGGGAGCATGACCATCCTGATGCTAATTGTTCTTACATTTTCTGTGAGTAGTGGGCAATTTGCATCTCCTGCTTCTCTGTGAAATGTGAGAGGGTGAGTGATTAAACCTAGCTCTGAGGCTTCTTTAGATTTAAGAGTTGAGCATTTTACTGGTAAGAGCAATGGGTTGCAGCATGAGCACCGACAAAGCTCAAAACACTTGCTGCTGCTGCTTTACTTTGGGGACAAGCTGGGGGATAGCTCATGTATGCCACCCCTGCTGATTGAGGTACTCCAAGAGTGAAGGTAAGGCTTTTTGTAGACACTAAATTTATTTAGTCCTAGGAATAAGTCAACATTAAAGCAGCCCGAAGGCTGTTAGATTTCTGAAGTTTGAGTTTGGTGGGAAGTACCTGTTTGTTACGACGAAGTTCAAAGGGTATATATTTGATTCTTATAATTCCTCTGTTTACGGGTTCTTAATGCTGCTTTCAGTTGGTTCCAAAAATGTAGGATGTGCAAATACTCTAAACTTTGTTGCCTTAGAACTTTGTGGATTTTTGAGTGAAGATTTGCAGGAGAGGCTGAGACCTCTACAAGACAGGCCTGTGCTATTCAGCACAGCACGTTCTCCCCTACAGTGCTCACATCCTGGAGCTAGATTTGAAACTGAGAACATTTCAACCACAATATTGTGGTGGTGTTATCAAATGATGCCTGTTGAGATGTCCCCATGTTAGTGTATTAGTGCAATGAGCCGCGTAAAGTTGCTTGGTTGATATTCAGGGTAATGAGGGAAGGAAGCTTCATTCTGCCATGCAAACTTGCGTGTGATGATCTTTTTCTGATTACCACAGCTTGCATTCAAAAAGACATTTAATTTTACTACAGCTCAGAGAAATACCTTGTGGCCTAAACAGTATCTTCTATTCAATAAAATTTCAATCTGACTTCTTCTAATCCTCCCAGCAGAGTTTGCTTTAAGTACTGATTTTTTCTTGATTTGAGAGGCTAATATAACAAGAGTTACTGATATACCTGGTACCGAGTCAGAGTTGATTCTTGTTTCATTTTCAGGGCATAATTACTGCACAAATATCTCTAATTGCCTGATGTCTTGGCATCAGGATCACCTTGGTTTTGCTTAGAGGTTACTGAAGATATAAGAAATATTATTCTGGTTGCTTATCTTAGTCAGTTGCGATATGCACAGTGGGATTCAATAATGAAATAAATAAAGATGTGCCTGTAAGCTTTAATTTTGTCTTCAAGAACAATGTAGAACTTGGAGGAAAAGAACCTGAACTCAAAATGATAATATTGGTTGTTTCACAACTGCGATCATGCCAAAATAAAACCTTTACTGTAGTTGGAGTTATGCTAATTTAAGTTTACAGGGTGAATTTGAGTGAAACTACTGGGAATTTTTCTTTAGAGGCATTTCTGTTTTCTGTTAATGTAAATGGATGCTATGGGTTCTCATTGCCTCTTAAAATTCAACCACTAGCCTTTGTCTCAGGGTAATGATACATCTTACTAATTACTTTTACTGGCATATTATGGGGCGCAGACATGCACAGGAGTTACAAGAGTTTGTGGAAATCAGAGGGGGTGAAATAATGATTGAGAGAAAATTATGTGTTTGCCTTTTTTGAGATGCCTTAAAGGCCTTGTCTGGGCTTGTATTCTTAGCCATGGATTGAAGGCTGACTCTTTAGGTAGGGTTATGATTTATGATAATATTAAAACCTATTTCCTGTTTTCAGTTTTAGAAGACTAACCAAAAAAAAAAGTTTGCTTTCCTTGGAAAAGGGTATGTTTTGAAATATGCTCTTACAATGAGTCCCCTCCTGGGACACTTTTTCCTTTGTAAGTTGAGAGGAAAAAATAGTTTTCAATGTTGAATCTTCTTTCCTGGTAGACTTGGGACCTTGCACCTTCCACTGGCAGAGCATGGTCACACCCTGTGTTCTAGATTCATACCTTTCTGTCACCAGAAGCCTGGCTTCACAGTTGAAAAACAAGCTGCAGAAAGTCTGTTCTGCCTTAGATATTGGCTTGCTTTTGGGGAGATTCACAAATAGGTTTGGAGGGCAGGCTGAGTAATGAGGGCAGCTGCGTTTCTGCGAGCAATTAAGAGTTTTTCCAAGTGGTGTGAGAGTGCAGCTGTGGTGCATTCACTTACCCTCTGGAGACAAGGAGGGAGAAAAGGGAGAAGGAGGTTAAGCTTAGGGAAGCTGAGTTGGAGCGTGCAACTGCTGCAGTGTAACTTGTGCCTCTCTCACCAGGGAAGGGATGAACAGATGGTTTGAAGGCTCTCATTGGTTCTGTAGCCATCCCTTGATTCCATGGGTCAGGAATGTTTTTGTGTGCAATCTTTTCTCTTTAGAAAGAGTACAAATGAAATTCTGTTTCCTGAACATAAAAGGCCAAATTCTAAGAAGTGTGTTGCTCATTCAGAGGTTTGGGGCTGCTTTCCAATCAGACCTAAGTAAAACTTTCGTGGCAGTTTGCCAGAACTCAGCTTCCCTCTTGGTCTCTGTTACACATACGTGCTGCCTCACCAGTCAGTGCCCCAGCTGCTCTGGGTGGTGGTAAGATCCAGGAGATACCCCAGAAGAGCCGTCAGCTGAGGTTTGTGACTGCCTACAGATCAAAGACTCTTCCTGGCAGCTACCAGTACCCTCCAGGAAGACTAACTTCACTCATGTTGTTTACCAACCTATAAATTGTAACAGCTACCTACCAAAAATTACCTGGTAAGAATCCAAAATATCTTTTAAGCCTCTTTAGACTAGAGAAGAGCTGGGACTTGTTGACAATCTAATTAGTACGCCCACATGACTGAGTTCTGGAAATAACCGATGTAGTTTGAACTGGGTGATATTTCCATTAGGCTGTAGCTCAGACTTCTGGACTAGGACGTGTCTGCTATGTGCTTGCTTTATGAGAGATGTATAGTACTCAATTACAAATATATTTAAATTGCATTTTTGGGATACTATTTGTGCATCCCTGGGGAGGAGACAGACTCACTGTCTTCATCTAGCAAGAAAGCAGCTTTGATAATGAGGGCAACTAGCCTGACCGTGTTCATAAAAGAAGGCTTTGGTAGGATCCCTTTAGTGCTGAGATCAGACCACGCTGCTTTTTATTATTGTTTTTATAACTTTTTTCAAGTCCTGTTACAATCTTGTTTGTTTTGGCTTTTTTTTTTTTTGTTTGGTTGGGTTTTTTTGTTGTTCAATCTATTGAATGATCTGAATGAAAGCAGGGAGTTCTAATAACTTCAGAAAATTAATTCATCTTGTCTCATATATTCTGGGTAAGATTTCAGGGGACAAACAATTGTCTGGATTTTTAACCCAGAGAATAACAAAGACCCACAGCTACCTGATTTCCAAAGAAGGCTTGCATGATTTGAAAACCAAATAAGTAACTATTTAAGTTGTACATGGATTGGTCTTTCGACATTCATAAAACCTATCCCTTTTCTGAAGGAATTCTTTCCTGAGCTGACATTGTCCCTTTTTGCTTGCAGGAGGGTGTTGATGAGACAGGTATTTGACACGTGGTGGCTGAAGGTGTGCAAGCAGCAGGAATACCGAATGGAAGAGAAGAGGGTAAATACAACTCTTGTACCGGGCCTTACTTAGGCAGTGGAGAGGAGGATTTCGTAGTCGCTCTCTGTGAACGTCAGTTAGCATGAGATGGACTTGGGTGTTGTAATTTCCCTTCTCCTGGTGGGGGATCAAATTGGAGAGTACAACCAGTACTTACTAATCACATTTTTAAGTTAAGCTGTTCATTAATAGTAGAATCAAGCTGTTATTATTAGAGGATAATTATTCATGTGATTCATTCATTTATTCTCTCACCCGGTAAATCCATGTGTGTTCTCTCACTTCACCAGTTTCGTAGTTACCTGGTCGAAACAATAATAGTAATAAAGAGCCAACCCCAGCCTATTTCAGAAGTGCAGGGTTGTACTGATAAACAAGTTGCTTCTTAGTAGGTGTCCAGAAAGTTCCTTAAGGAGTCCTTAATTTCCTAATATGTATATATAATCCTGTAGTCTTTGTAGATAGCAGCCACTGCTGCCTTTCACGTGGCCTGAAGTACACAACTCAGTTGATGGCAGCGTGTGTGGGTGGCCTTGTGCAGATACGGCTGACTCTGGGTGTTCTGAGATTATCAGTTCTTGCGTATTCAACAGGACTAGTTTCTGGAGTTTATCACTTCTTGGGAGTTTTTCACGTGCTATTTACCAACTTGTATTTTTCCTCTCTTTGGCCTGCTGTTTTCTGATAGCAGCTTCTCCATCCATGTGCATATGGGTACCTGCAGAACAAGTTCACGTGAACTTGCAGCAAAGGGGCTTTGATGACGTGTGTCTGTTACTGTTTAATGTGAGAAAAGGAAAATGGACACTGGACAGTTCTGTGCATGTCATCTTTAAGGAATTGTTTTCTGTTGTTTGTAACTGGCTTGTGTCAAGAATTCATTGCCACCTTCTTTCCATTACAGGCTGTACTTCATTTTGAAAGGCAACTCTTGCGTTGTTTCTGGTCCTTTTGGTGTAGAAGAAGAGCTGCCTGTTTGGAGGAGCAGGAGGCCTTAGCTCGTGCAAGAGACCACTACAATAACCTGCTGCTGCTAAAGGCTTTCCATCTGTGGAAGCAAAATACTCAGGAGAGGAAAACAGAGTAAGAATTTTTTTTTGAAAGGGAAAATTATTTAGATTGGTCTGTGGTGGCCAACTTCTGACAAAGCAGCATTTCATTCACAGTGATTCTGACTCCTTATTTGTGCTTTAGAATCTCCTAATTTGTCTTCAGTACATGACTTGCTGAAAATGGCAGGTGTGAACTCACATCTGTGCTACAGGGGTTCAATAACACGGTTTGTGTTGTAGGACAAATAATTAAATTATTTTTCTTACAGGAGGCTCAAGGAGATGCAAGCCTTAAGATTTCACTGCTCAAAGTGTCTGCAGCAGAGTTGGAACAAGTGGAGGGAGGTGAGAGAGTTAACAGATGGGAAGGAGCTTGAATCCTTTTTGTTATGTTCAGATTGCTTGTACCCATCTGGCTAGAAATTAAATTGTTTATTTTACACACTAGTCATTCCTCTGCTCTCCTACCCTTCTGTGTGGATAAAACCAGTTCAGTGTGGGCAGACTGGGAATTGTGTAGGGAGGAGAGGGAGTTCTTTACTTCTTGTTCACTTGTGTGGGTATAGTGGGACTACACTATAGTTTAGGAGATTTAGCTGGGAATGTAACCAGAGTTAGTGTGATGAAATTGTCCCTAGCCCGTGTTGG
Organism: Calidris pugnax; assembly: GCF_001431845.1. Classification (NCBI taxonomy): domain Eukaryota; kingdom Metazoa; phylum Chordata; class Aves; order Charadriiformes; family Scolopacidae; genus Calidris; species Calidris pugnax. Next base: position 8,453,448 of record NW_015090783.1, on the reverse strand, counting down.
GTGCCACTTCTAACTTCTAGCTTAAGTTAGAAGTTTGTAACACCAGTTTGAGTGAGAACCTGTTACAGCAAGATAAAGGATTGATGTTTCCCCAGAGAATTCCCCTGGGAATGATCCTCTTCCCTCTGCTGTCTACCATTGCCTGGTTTCTCTCCATTGCATGTAGATAATTATTTTTTTCTTCCCTTCCTCCTTACAGTATGTGGGGCATCAGCATGAAAAATGGAAGAAGTTGGTGCGAGCAGATGTGCACTATCAGCACACATTGCTGGGCAAGACCTTGGCAGCCTGGAAGGTAGGAGGGAATGTCCTTTTCTTTGTGACACTTGTCTGTGTGTGTTTAAGCGTTTCAGTGAGAACTGAAGAGCTGCTGTTTCTCTCTTGCACCAAGTGTGCAAGGTAGAATGGAGGCTACTGTGGATATGGTTGTATAATCTCTGCCATTGCTTTTTGGAGCAAAAGAACCAATGTGATCTTGTGGCTTTGGTGAAGGATATATCTAATAGGTAGCATTAACTAGTGTGTAATGACTGTTCATCTTGGAAAAACAGCATTTGATTTCAGTGGCTGTAACCTCATTTTTTCCCCTATGCTCCACTGCTGCTATTACTCTCCTGAGATGTTACTAAGAGTTGCCAGAAGTCTTGTCTCCTGAAAGCTGTTGGCAGTTGAGGAAAACTTTTACCTCTCGCTGCTTTTGTTGCAGAGTTACCAACATAACATACAGGGCATTCTATACCAAGTAGCTGAAAAGGAGGAGGAGCGCAGGAGACTGCTGCTGGGGTAAGCCTCTCCCTGGGATTGACTGTGCTTAAGATGCTGGGCTCAAGGAAGTGCTGTGGTTTTGTGCTGCCTTCTCTGCAGCAGAGACCTGAAGGGGAAGAAGTTAGTTTGCAAGCCTGAGTTTATAGAGGCAGATGGGCTTGGTTTCCCTGTGAGTGGGAAGGTACCAAATGAACAAGTGAGAATCGTTCTTAATGTTTTTTGTTGTTTTTTAATTTTTTATATATTTTGCCTTCAGACAGGTTCTGTGTATGTGGAGAGAAAATGCCCGTGCTCTTATAAGTGAAGCTAAGGCAGCTGCTCGGGCAGATGAGCACTACAGGAGAGCCATCCTCTCAAAGGTAGGGTCTGTGGAGCAGATCCCAAGGTCTAAGTACAGATGCTGGTTCTGGCAGGGGTCAGGTAATGCAATTAGAAGGACCGAAGACTTCATATAAGAGCCACTACTAAGAAAGGCCTAAAAAGTGGGAGTCTCACCTTCTTTTCACACATGTTTCTGAGTTAGTTCATGGTTTTTCCTCTTCCTTTCTTTCTCCCCATTTCCTAGAAGGAAGGGAGAACCAGTAGTATGATACAGCACAGTAGGATTACCTGGTGAGGGAGGGGGCAGATGGGCAGACAGAGGGACAGAAGGTGACCCTCTGAAATGCTGATGTGTTTAATTTGTAGAAAATTTGCATTCTTTTGCTCAGCCTTATGTGGAAACTGAGATGGAAATGGTTATGGTGCCAGCAATGTGGAGTACCTTGCTTCCTCTTCCAAAGAGTGTTGCAATGTCAGTCTGTATTGTCTCTTGTTTGTGTTCTATCTTTAGGTGTTGCTGCAGTGGAGACATGCTGCCTCGCTACAAGTGCGTTACCGTCAGCAAAAGGTGATCGTTGTGATGGAGGCCAGAAAACATTTGGATATAGGTGAGCTGGTGGAGAGATTAAACTCTCAAAAGACTTAGTTATGTGTGTATGATCCTTAGAAAGATGTGGCTCAGTAGGGCAGTCTGGTGTTATCTGTACAGATGGAATGATTGAATGGTCTATTAAGCCTACAAAGGACATCCCTATAGAATGGGGAATCACCTGGGACTCCAGTGCTCTGTTGAAGGCTGCTCGTGTGGCTTGTGCTTCTCTGTTGGTGCCTTGTCTGTACAAGGGATGGTAGTATTTCTTAAAGGAGTTTTCCAATACTAATTTTGAGAGGCTCAGATGTCTCTGTTTTGAGGGCAGTGCAAGTAATCTTTTCAATCTTTCTTTAGTAATTAGTACCAAAAAAGGCTCTAAAAGTCAGCAAGCATTTTCATGGTACCAACCATGTTCTCAACATAAGGATTCTGAAGCATAAAGGGGGCAAATAATTTCCTAAAAGATTATAAAAGATGTCGGTGGCAGCAGGGAAAGACTTGCCACTCACACCTCACTGTCTGTTACCTGAGGTGTTTCACAATCCTTCCTAGTGATGAGTAATGTCGGTGCTGAGTATTGTCAGTGTTAAGTATTGCTTAAACTGTCTGGAAGAGCAGCTGATCATGTGGTAGTCTCTGAGATTAATAGTCTCCTTTTGGTACATTAGTTAATTTATCTTCTCCTCACAGTGCATTTACAGACCCTGTTTCTTCACTGGAAGGACTTAACTAGGGAGTCTCTGATGCTGAGGGCTCAGCAGCACGTGGCCATACAGCACCACCAGCGGCACCTACTCCAGAAGTCCCTGGTGAAATGGAAGAAATATCATCAGTGGTGCCTTGGGAAGATGGTGAGAAGGATCAGCAGCCTCCCCAGCCAGCGACACCGGGTGGGAAGGTGTGGAGGAGCAGGCCACGTCACTTGGTGAAGGGAATGGTAGTCTTGGCTGAGGAGGAGCATGACAGCCTTGTGCTTTGAGGAGGAAGGAACGTGCCTGTGTCTTGCCTGAAGAAGCTTTGATAGAACTAGTAGACTTTAAAAGAGAGGAGAAGCTGGGCTTGGCCATGCGTGGGATCGTTTAATGGAATCCTGGCTGGGCTTACAGATATTTGCAACTCGGGGTTACATGGCAGGGCATTTAGGTATTGAGAGTGGCCTCAACAGAACAAAGGGAAGGTGATAAAGGCTGTTTGCCCGTTCTGCTCAGATAAGTGGGGTTTGTTTGTGAGTGACTCACTGTTCTGTTGCCTTACAGCTGCTGCGGAGACAGGGAGATCAGCTCATGGCACGTAGACTTTGCTCTGCTTCCTTCTCTTGCTGGAAGACACGGGTAAGGAATTGTGCCCTGGGTAGGTATCTAGCTCCTTCCTGATCCTTATTCCATCTTCTCCTTCATATTCCATTTGCACATGAGGACCAAATAAACTTATTTAAACATTTTCTGGATTTTTGGTTCCACTAGCGCAAAAGACACCTTGCCGTATACTGGGTGAACCCAGCAGGTTATTCTGCTGTGGCTCCACCAGCACTTCCTGTCTGGATGGTGCTGTTTGGCCAGTGTTTCTGGTGTGGGACATGAACTCCTAACCTGGTTGCTGTGCCATTTTTGGTTTTGTCTGATAGCTGTTGCAGCGGCGGTGGGAGAAGCAGAAGACGGTGCAGGCGCTGTGGCACTGGTCCCGTTCATTGCAGAGGAAGGTAAGGGGGTGGGGGTTCAGGGGCAGACAGGTGAATTTGCTGATGTGCAGTCAGCAGAGTGCACACTGAATATCTGCTTTCCTTTCATCTTTGGGGTGCTGTATTTTAGGAGGCTGCAAAACTGTCCCCAAATCCTCTTACCCGATTAAAAAATTTGCACATGTTTTTCCTCATCCAGCCTCGGCTGACTTAAATCCCTGTCCCTTTGTCCTTGGGGCAGTGTCCTGCTGTTGCTGTAGCTCTGCCTGTTGCTATCCAGGGGCAGGGAAAGCCATCCTGTCTGCAGGGGGAGTCCCTGGCCCAGAACCTGTCTCTGTAGCATTCACAGCTCTCTCTTCCCGTTGTAGGTGTTTGATGCTTGGCTCGGATTTGCCAAGAGGCAGCAGCAGAAGAAAGATTGGGTGTGTGTGTTTGTGTGTGTGTGTGTGTGTATCTTGGAGCCCTACATCTCGTTGCATTGAAAAAGCCACAGGATTTTACCACACTCTTCATCCAAGAGAAGGTGTGACCCAGGCCTTGAGATGGAGCGCTGGCATGAAACAGTTGCAGGGAGAGCTCCAAGCCCAGCACCAGCTGAAGGTGAAAGAGACAAATGACTATTCAGATACATCCCAAGTTGCTTTGCTCTGTGTGTGTGTGTTTGTATGTGTGTGTATCTTGGAGCCCTACATCTCAGCTCCTGTTTGGATCTGACAGGCTTTTGCCTGTGATTCAAAGCAAAGCTGCCCTGTCACTTTCAGTCAGCTGAGACTAGAGCACTTCAGACTTGTGTTGCTAATTGGGAATCTTTCTTAATGAAGCTATTTCATAACTGGCCAATTCCTGCTGTAGGCAATATTGCTGGATGAAACCTTTGCATGTGGCTGGGGTCTGGTCTCCGAATTCTGTGCTAGAATGAAGCATTAGAGGCTGTGTCTAATATTGTCTTAGCTTTAGTGCCACTTACATGTTTGATTGTGGCCTAGTGTCACTTCTCCCTTTGAGCACCAGCCCAGCCCTGTGTGTGGAAAGCAAGATCAGGATGGCTGTATTGGTTGCTCTCTTCCTGCTCCTGGGCAGCTTTCCCAGCTCTTTTTTCAGGCTTTCAAGACGCTGGTAGTTCTGTTTGCTAATACGGTGCTAGAATGAAGCATTAGAGGCTGTGTCTAATATTGTCTTAGCTTTAGTGCCACTTACATGTTTGATTGTGGCCTAGTGTCACTTCTCCCTTTGAGCACCAGCCCAGCCCTGTGTGTGGAAAGCAAGATCAGGATGGCTGTATTGAGATGCAGCGCTGGCATGAAACAGTTGCAGGGAGAGCTCCAAGCCCAGCACCAGCTGAAGGTGAAAGAGACAAATGACTATTCAGATACATCCCAAGTTGCTTTGCTCTGTGTGTGTGTGTTTGTATGTGTGTGTATCTTGGAGCCCTACATCTCAGCTCCTGTTTGGATCTGACAGGCTTTTGCCTGTGATTCAAAGCAAAGCTGCCCTGTCACTTTCAGTCAGCTGAGACTAGAGCACTTCAGACTTGTGTTGCTAATTGGGAATCTTTCTTAATGAAGCTATTTCATAACTGGCCAATTCCTGCTGTAGGCAATATTGCTGGATGAAACCTTTGCATGTGGCTGGAGTTTGGTCTCCGAATTCTGTGCTAGAATGAAGCATTAGAGGCTGTGTCTAATATTGTCTTAGCTTTAGTGCCACTTACATGTTTGATTGTGGCCTAATGTCACTTCTCCCTTTGAGTACCAGCCCAGCCCTGTGTGTGGAAAGCAAGATTGGGATGGCTGTATTGGTTGCTCTCTTCCTGCTCCTGGGCAGCTCTCCCAGCTCTTTTTCAGGCTTTCAAGACACTGGTAGTTCTGTTTGCTAATGTCTTCCTGCTCCTGGGCAGCTTTCCCAGCTCTTTTTTCAGGCTTTCAAGACGCTGGTAGTTCTGTTTGCTAATATGCAGCCTGCCTCACTGGAGAAGTATCCAGTTTATTCTCTTTACCCAAAAGTTACCTTACCACAGTGGACCTGCCAATTTAGCTTAGAGAGCTGGTACAGCTGTGAGGTCATCAGAAGTCTCAGTTCCTTTTTGTGGTGTTCTTCTCCCTGGGTAGCATGGTATTGCTTCCTCCTCCCAGCTGTCCAGTGCTCTCCTGGTTGTGTTGGCAGGCAGCTACAGCCCCACCAGTCAGTGTATCGTTGTGCCATGCTGTTGAAACAGAAGGCGCTCTCCAAGAAATTAAATAAGCCGTGTTCTTTTCTGCTACCTCTGAAGAAGCAAGTGACATTTAAAATGCCTGATGTAAGCCCCGAGACGAGAGGATGTCCAGCAGAGGAGGAGCTGTGGCCTTCCAAATGCAGTCGTCTACCATTTCACCTTGCTGATGGGGACTCAATTCTCAGTCATCTGTGAGTGTGAAGTTCTAGTCCCTTCTGCATTTTTCTGGCATATATGTAGTTTTGTGTATGTGCAGTCCATCTGTCTGCTTTTCTCTTTTGTGTTTCCAGCTTCTCACACTGATTAATGTTAGTTCCATGTAGTTTCTGTAACTCTGACCATGCATCCCATGGTGGGCGTTGCAGTTACACAAGAGCTGCTGCATAACACAGCACACAAATAGTGAAAGAAATTGTGACTTTACAGTTACATGTCAGTGACAGGGAGAATCAGCTCAGCTACATGCTTTCCTACTATGTGTTTCTCAATACAGAACTATGAATTCATGGAGTGTTGGTCATTTTCAATAGAACAGTTACACAGAGAAACATTTGAAAGATGTATGTGATGGGAGTTGTACTGTCATGAGAGCTTGTCTTGCCCAAGTGACCCATCGTGGTCACTGAAGCGCCTTTTTTTCACTGAAGTCATGTGTAGGGTCTGGTGAAATAATAAACATCAAAATCCTGGCTGTGTAGAAACTGAACTTTCTTCTTGGCTCTTTCTTTCCCCTGGGGAAGGTATTCCTTAAAAATTTTGTACTGATCATGGGGCAATTGCAAGGAAGAATCTTCCATGGAGATTCTCAGTTCAGGACAGGAGCCTGACAGGGAAATAAGGTGACAGCTTCATGTTTCTCTAAGCTCACGTGTGCTGCCAAAAGTAGCTCTGCCTCGTCCAGTTCTTTCCTTTCCACCACTCCTTGTGTTGGCACAGTCAGTCATACGGTGAACCGGATTGTGATGTTGTGTTTGGAATTTAAACTTTAAAGACTATTATTGTATGCAAGAGGAACACTGTAGAGCAGGGACAAATGATGGAGTAGGACTGTTGGAATTTAAACTTTAAAGACTATTATTGTATGCAAGGGGAACACTGCAGAGCAGGGACGAATTGATGGAATAGGACTGGCTCTTCAGCTGCAGTGCCAGCTTATGCCAGTTTAAAATAATCCTGAATCTAGGGCATTATTGATTCTGTTTGTCCTTTCCAGAAATGCTATTCGACGAGCAAGGTTACCACCGCGAAGGCCTGACTTCCTTCTGGAATCTCTAGAAAGCAAGGAACTGCTGGGACCTCCTTTTACAAGGTAGAAAATCTGTTTTAAAAAGTAAAGAAAAAGAGAGTGGCTTACAGTGGGCCTTGTGCTATGCTTATCCCCTCAAATCCCCTCACCTTCATAACGCAGAACATTTAGTTCTGCAAGCAAATAGCAACCAAGGGCTTTGTTTTGTTAGTGAGAGGATTTGAGGAAAAGATAGGGCACATGACTTATTTCCAAAATTAATTAAAAAGTTTCCTTTTCTGTCAGTCTTGCCATCAGGATTTGAGGAAAAGATAGGGCACATGACTTATTTCCAAAATTAATTAAAAAGTTTCCTCTGTCAATCTTGCCATATAAACTCAGAAGTTTGAGTTGTGCAGGATGCTTTTGGCTCATAGATCACTTGTTCCACAACAGGTTCAGGTCTGGATTTAACTAATGTGCTGGGGAATTGTTAGCGATTCTGGTAGTGCAGAGCCAGGACCAAACATCTGTCCATTTCCTGTCAAAACCTAGCTGAGATCGCTGCTTCTGCTCCCCTCTTTCTCTTGTCCCCAAACCAAAATAAGGCAGGATTTTATTAATGGGTAGAATTCACAGCCCTAAAGAAATTGTTTCAGCCTGGATTAACGTGGAGGATTTGGAGCAGGGCAGGTAGGAGTAATGGAAACCATAATTGTTTTGCTGCTTTTTTATTTTTTTTAAACCACTGTGGTTGGAGCAGGGCAGGTAGGAGTAATGGAAACCATAACTGTTTTGCTGCTTTTTTATTTTTTTTTAAACCACTGTGGTGTTTTTCTAATTTTTTTTTGTTCTTTTTTAATTGGGGTTTCCCCTGCTTAGTAAAGCAGCTCACTGGATATCTGTATGCAAGGGAATAACGACTTTTTTTTTTTTTTTTTTAATTGGGGTTTCCCTTGCTTAGTAAAACAGCTCACTGTATATCTGTATGCAAGGGAATAACAAGATTCTCCCTCTTTTTGCACTGACTGCAAAGGGTGAGACCAACAGGTTGCAATGTACAGGGACCTCATCCTTCTCCCTTTACAGATCAGAGGCACCCTTCCAGCAAACATCTGTGGACAAAAGTTCTGTGCAGAGGGGGAGCTTAATGCCAACACTTCAAACGGAAGAAAGTACCTGTAAATGTGTATCTCAAATGGGCAGTGCCACTCGTTCCCATCCACTTCTCTCACCCGCTGCTCTCCCCTCTGGACCTCTGTGGACACATGATGTGGGCCGTGCTGTCCAGAGGCCAGAGCTACGTTCTCCTTCATCCTTCATGCCCCAAATAAAAGCTGGAGCAGAAATGGTGAGTGTGTCGCTGAAGGAAAAATCAGTGTGTTTACTGGGCTACTGTCAGTATGTGTGCTGCTTATCGCTGGCTTTTCCTGGGGCTCCTTTGGACTGTTGAGCTGTTCTTCTCTTGTTCTAGCTATCTATCATCTTAAAAGCTGACTCAGTTAACTGGCTCTGAATGCCCAAGAACTGTTCACCACCAGTCTGAGGCAGTGTTTCAGTAGCTGACCAACCCCCATGTGTGTTGTACTGTAATAAATGCCTTTTTTTCCTGGTCTCATGGCCTTCCTAGCAGGATGCTTTTCCTGGCAATTGACTTGAGAGTGCTGCTCCTTCAAAGAGTTCAGAGCAGCTACAGTTTGCCAACCAGGGATTCAAGAGTAACTCAGTTTAGTAGCTGCGGCTGAGAGTCCCCAAAATTGAAATTTGCTTCACCTACAAGCAGGTGCTTGCATTTTAAACTCCTCTGTTCCGTGCAGAATGGGAGGTGTTCAGCTTGATGAAACATCTCCATGCTAGAAATGAAAAAGCCCATTTCTTACGCTCTGCTGCTTCTGTGATATTTTATGAGAGGGCTCAGTGACTACAGGGGGTGTCTGAGTGGGAGCAGGGCTTAGTACGTCAGGTGCATCCTCCTTGTGGGGCTTACTCAAGAAAACCCTTTGAGGAAAACCCAGTATCATTCTGACGTTGCAGAGAGATCAGCCTGTGAGTGCTCGCCAGGGAGCCCAAGACTTTCAACTGGAGTCTGTGGAGAAGTTGCGACCAAACTTGCAGCCACATTTGCTGTTACCTGAGGACTTGGTGGAAAAATGGAGTCACCAAACTGCGGGTAGGTCTTCAGATCTAAACTACAGCTGTTGTGTGTCCTCCTCCAGTATGTGCAAGTCAGCTCCACAAAACGTAAGGGAGAGAAGGGAGTCTTGCACACCTGCATCAGGAGGTGAAGAGTATCAGTCGCTCCTTTTCGGGATGTAACACAGTAACTGTAGTTACAGTATGGTTGTAAAGGGGATGGATGGTGCCTAAGCACTTCTCAATGCAGTGTTTTTAATGGTATTTGCGTTCCATGGGACAAGACTTACTACTTCTAGACTAGATGTAAAACTCTAAACCATCAATAGGCCAAAACAGTGTTTGTAGGACTAAGCAATTCACTGGAGCATTTCTTTTCTTTTTTTGTGTATTTAAACTGAGTTCAGTTGTAATGCTGTCAGGACTCCCACCCTCTCATGGTACCCGACCTCTTGGGTGAATAGGTCTATGTCACAGGGTGACAAAATGTGTGAAAAAGGACTCGGGAGGGTTCTGTGTTTCTGTTCTGCTAACCTGGCTTTCCTTAACAAGAAGAAACAGCAGTTTGAAACAGTTGTTTCCTCTACATCCACTGCCTTGTGTCTTCCTTCCAGCTGAAGGGGGAGAAGGAGAACACGGTTCCAGAGAAGAAATGGTGTTGCAGAGAAAGCTGGAAGTTGAGCTGCGACACATCCAGCAGCAGATGCAGTACTACTTCAGCAGGAAGCAGGAACTCAGGTCTGTTGCAAAGCCGCTTTAGCCAGCCTTTCTTCATGCTGTCAACTCAATATTGCATTTTTTGGTATTTATCTACTTTCAAAATAGCCAGTCTGTTCACAGCAGAACTTTGAATGAAAGACAGAAATGTTCTAGAGATTTTCTCCTTTTAAGACTTCACTTCAGGTTGGAGAGTACATGTGCTTATTCTTTTGTAGTCAGTAAGTGGTTTAATCATACCTTTGGCAGCTCTTGGAGAAAGCCCAGCAAAGGTATCACGGGGTGTAATCTGAAGGCAGAACAAAGGAACTTGGCAGAGAAGCTGAAATTTAGCTTTTAGTTCTTTTATCATGAGTGAAGACTTAGCTTTTCGAGCTGCCAATTAAAAAAAAATGGCTGGGGTTTGACAACTTCTCTACTAGAACAAGACAACATCTACAAAAATGCTTAAAAGAAAATGGGGTCTTTCAGGGGATTCAAATGTCAGGAAACGAAGTCAAGAACTAGGAGTAGAAAATGGAGACAACAGTTTTCAGCCCTATTTCTTTTTAAAGACTTTTACCATTCAGCAGTTTGAGACAAAAAAAAATAAATGGATCTTACTGCAAGTATCGATTGCAAATGTAAGTTGGCTTAGACTGTTGAGCTTCTAATTGGGATAAGAATCCTTCTAATCCATTTTATCAGGTCCTGTCAGCAGCAGGCACAGATTCTGCAGAAGTGGCTGGAAATGAGCACACAACCAGAGGACCGAGATGATGGGGTACAAGGAGCTCGGGAAGAGTTGGATCAGGTGTGTAAATAGCAAACAAATTGCAATTACTGAAGCGATTATCACTGTTATGCACTTAGCCTGATGGTAGGTGTGAGGAATTACATAGCAAGCTGTAATTAAAACACCCAGAGAAGGGAAACTTGTAATGGGAAGTGGGCTGTCGAGCAGAACAGGCTGCTGTGTAGCTACACTTCTGAACAAATGGGAAGATGCAATTCCCACTCCAATAGACCTTTCTAAGGCTATTTCTGGGCTATGCTGAAGGCTTTAGGAGATTCAATCTCAGGTTTTTTTCCTGCAATTTCCCATGAGGGTGTAGCTACACCACACTGACCATAAGCACACTGCTCTGTCCCCAGGCTCGTGCCGCCACGTCTGGGGGAACTGCACCAGTACCTCTAATGTGAGCCAGTACGTGGCTGACTCCCCAGTAATGCTTTTTAAGTGGGATAATATAAAGGCTGCTGGAGCTCACCCACTCTTCCTTGGTCAGAAAGACTAAATGCTGCCTTCCCTTTCAGTTACAGGTGAGGATCAACACTCTCACCAAAGCACAACTACAGGAGAGACACCACGTGCAGAACCTGGTTGCCCGCCTGCGTGACATCCAGATTGCTCTGGACATATAATGCAGCTGAGTCTACTTTCCAGCTCACTGGTAGGATATTTCGCCCCTTTTGTACCAGGGGAGGATGGAAGTGATGTATATATTCTCTTAGTCTATGTATGGCACTTCTACTTTATAAATTAATTTAAATATTTTTGTTTGTTTTATTTTGTTACTACAGCTGGTTAAAACCCGAACCAAACAGAGCTAAATATACCTCATGCTGCACTCCCAATACCTAGTTTAGGTGACCCTGGCATATCAGAAAGATAAGCAACACCAATAAGACTCTTTATTTCAAAATGTTTGCAATTAAATGAGTTCATGTCAGTAAGTCATACACTTTGACGTACAAAAATACCATGCTACTGATACAGTTGAATTAAATGGATTCTCCGTGCAGGAGAAATTCACAGCATTATCAGTACCCTCTAGGAACTCTGCTTTCACTTCCACTGCGTAACAAATTAATGTTTGTTAATCAGCTAGCTCTGCACAGTATTAAGACCATCACAAAACCATCCACTTACATGCTGAATCCTCTCCTCCTCAGATTTCTGATAAAGCAAACATCGGGTAACCTCTCCTCTGTTACTAGGCTAACAGTGACCTTCAGATACTGTGGATGATGATGCTGGGTAGGAAGAAATTAAAGCTTGAAGTTGCTTTGGCTGCGTCTGGACACAACAGGCCCCAGTGGAAAAGGGGGGAAAGGTTCAGTCTTTTCTCTCATCCACTGGAACAAATTTGTTTCTGCTGTTAAGGTGACATTGAAGTTTAGTCAAAAGTCTAGTCACAGCTTTTTCCTCTTGGGGTTGATGTTTGCCTTCATCTATTCTCACTCTTAATGGTTTAAAAAAAGTGCAGGTTTCTATAATCTCTATATGGTAATATACTGCTGCAGGAGTGAACTTGCTAATGCCAAGAAGTTTTACAAGAAAGGTGGCTGAGCCACTTCAAGCTTTCAAACTCCTCCACTGTGTAAAGTGGGGAAACATTGACTCTTGGAGCCAAATGAATTTCCTCCTGCTTGTCACCCCAACAGCCATTATCACCTGAGTCATGGCTGGGCTACGTCACTTACAGGCAGTTTATCATCCCTTCTTTCCCAATGACAAGCTAAGCATACAGGACTTGGCAAACTGGACATTTGTACAACAAAATTATATTCTATTTTCTGCAGTGCATACAAAGAAGATAAAGTTTTTCTTTAGGAAATCAGAGCTGGTCAAAGCCTACCATCTCCTTGCAGTAGCAGAAAAAAAACACCCAAGGCTCAAGCAAGGAAATAATATGAGAAATCTTTCAGAGAGCAGAGCAGAAAGGCAGGTTTCATAAGCATATCCACTCCAACAAGCTCTGGACAGCAAAGTCAGTTCTAAATGTTTGAGTGCCTGGTCTTGAAACAGTTTATTCTCTAAAAACAATTGATACATTGCTTTAAAACTTAATTCAAAACTTAAAACTGCCTTCACTTTGGCACCAGTTTCTGTCAGTGCCGTGTAGTGCCACATCCAACAAATCCAAGGTGTTAAGACTTTAATTATTGACATGAAGCTAAAAAGAAGCTCAAAAGTTTTGCTGTAGGATGAAGCTTCAGCATAGAGCTTTCAGCCCCCAGCACAATCCTAGTGTTATGTACAGGGGCAGAAGTCAGAGCAGGGGTTTTTTTATCTTTTAAATAAGATGAAATTGTTGCCAGTCTGCTATAGGAGGGCCAGGTTGGCACCTGGGAGGCAACTTGGGATTGCTTCCAAGATCCGTAAGTTTTATACACAGTCAGTGCATAGGGCATTTCACTCTGTGCCATAAAAATTGGTCCTGAAGTATCTGAAACTGTTCTGTAAATAGAGGAATTAATTCTTCAAGAATTTAGTGACAAAGCAACAAAGAAAATAGATACATACCAGCAAGTCAAAATCTATTTTGGCTGCCATCTCATTGCATCCCACAAAGGAAAACATTCCCTATGTCTTCTAACCCCTTAATTCAAGAGGTGAAGTAACTGTCTCTATTACAAACAAAATCTTTTAAGGCCTGGAATAGCAGGATAAAACCATGGATAAGGAACAGGACACACAGCTTTGTCAGCCTTTTTTTTTTTTTTTAAAGACAATCCCAGGATGACCAGTTTCATCACATGGAATGTAGACACAATGTTTTCAGGTTTAAAATACAGTGCAGAGTCTGTTTTTGAAGGACAGTGTCAGGTAAAATAATTAAAGTAGAAAAGCTGTGTGTGTCATTTATCGTACAGATGCTGTCTCTGGTACATTTTGCTCAGTTTGGAGTGTGAATCTGTATTAGCCCATTTAATATGTAAAGCGCATTAAACATTCACAGACTGCCTTTATATAAGAACCTCAGCAGGGGCTCTTAGAATAAAATAAATATGAGAACACATTCTTTACTCAAGGTCTGAAAAACAGATATTGGGGCTGTAAGGTGCAGTGACTGATTCAGCCTGTGTCCCTTTAAATACAGCCAATCTCCACCTCTGCCCTGCACAGCCTGGGAAGGCTTAAAAAGGGACCTGCAGGCTCTAAGAACATAATTATCCTGTGGCACAGTGAGGGGAGAACATGAAAGACTGACTACAGGCACAGGGTGGGACAGAAACCTCCATATTCAACATCTTTAAAGGCAGCTGTACCTGATACATACATGATCTTTCAGTTCTCTTTCTGCGTTCAGCAGCATGGACACGGAGACCAAATACTCTCAAGTTTAATATAGCAATGACATCTTCTGTTTTCCTCACCCAGGTCCTGCTGAGTGATACATAACTTGTGAAGTGAAACACTCAGTGGTGTGATAAGAGTCCCTTTGTATAGAAAAGGTTCTTGCTGAGAGAGTTTCTATAGAGAGCCCAGTGCTTCGCCAAAGCGGATTTTCTGTCCGGCTTTGAGGTGGAATTTGAAGTCCTTGGGTGCCTCAAAGATCAGTACGATCGTGGAGCCTAAGTTAAATTCTCCTAAATGTTCCCCTTTCCTCATGGGGATTCCCTCCTTGTTGTTGTTGGTTATGAAGCTGAAGTCATTGTAGGAACCTTTAGAGTAGCGTGGACTGTTGGTGTGCAGGTCCTGTACAGAGAAGGAAGAACCTGTTACTTGAGGATTTCAGGACTCCGTATTCATTAGCACAGCTGGAGGCTGTGGATATCCAGACATTTTCAATGCAGGAACTTCATTTACAATTCAAAAGTGCAACAGGAATATCAAAAAAATAGTCTACACTGGAGATGACTCCATTTAAATCAATCTTAGAACATCAGGATTGTGAAACACCTTAATTTTTCTTATTAAGAAAGATTTTTAAATCTTTCTTAAGATAATTAAGATTTTTAAATTTTTAAATTTAAAAGATTTTTAAATTGTTTTGGTAAATTTCTTTGATTATATTGTACCAACCTCAACCACCAACCCCAGAAAGCTGCCTACTGCTACCCCTCTTGCTCACCCGGTCGAAGTAGATACGGATGGAGCCCACGTTTGTTGCTCCCACAGCTGTTAAGGAGAAAAAGCCGTGTTTCCAGTCACCCGTAAGGACAACCCGTTCATTGTGGCAGAACAGCTCCTTGATCCAGCGGGCAACTCCAGGATTCACAGACATCAGGGAACCTACAGCAGGGAGAAAATATTTGGGTGAAGTTGTCTGGTTTATGGGCAGTATTGGAGTGCTGTCTAAGTGGTATTTTCAGTATAACTGCAGCTGATCCTGTAAACTGTTCTGTCACTGTAGGAGGCGAGGCAAAGTGAAGTTGTCTGGTTTATGGGCAGTATTGGAATGCTGTCTAAGTGCTATTTTCAGTATAACTGCAGCTGATCCAGTAAACAATTCTGTCACTGTTTGTAGGAGGTGAGGCAAACGCAAGGCAGAGCAAAGGAAAGACAAGGCTGTAGTAAAAACAAAGGGATCACGGAAAGAGGTGATCTTCTTTCCAGAAAGATCAACAAGACAAGGCTGTAGTAAAAACAAAGGGATCATAGAAAGAGGTGATCTTCTGTCCAGAAAGATCAATGCTCTTGGGCAATGCTTCTGTTACTTTGCACTTTTCCTGGCAGAATCACAGGGAAACTAACGACCACGCTCATCCTTCATTGTAAGGCTTGAGCGCTGTCTGGACACCACCTACAGTTCTCTTTGTTAAAGAGCAAGGGGTTTAACTTTACATACCTGAAAATCTTTTCAGGCTTCTTTTCAGGCTTTCTTTTCAGTCTCCTCCCTTCCCCCCCTCAGCTTTCACTTATTCCCATCTACAGCTTCACCTTGACTGATTGCCAGACAGCGAGACCCTGCTGTTAAAGTAGGGAACAAATCCTGGGGTGCTTATTCCCATCTACAGCTTCACCTTGACTGACTGCCAGACCCTGCTGTTAAAGCAGGGAACAAATCCTGGGGTGTGAGTCCCTTTCAAAGTATCTGCTGTTGAAGCTTGTTCTGGCCTCAGTCTTACCTCCTCCTCTAGCACCAACCCCAGGTGGCAGGGACTCATTTCCACTCTATCTAATGCTATTCCTCTACCAAAGATGTAACCCACCAACGGCACATTTGTGTCCTCTACAAATTCACAAATGACAACTCTTGTTAATTGTCATCTGACAATTAAGAGAGATCAGGGTAAGGACAAAGGCAGGGCTAGTCCCTAGTCTCAGCCCTGATAGACAAAATTGAAAGAAGCCTTCTAATAAGCACGTAAGATCCATCTAACAAAATGGTGCAGGCTACTAAGAGGAAGCTAAAGAAACTTTTTACACCTTGGTTAACTTATCCAGTCCTCTTTGGGAAATGCATAAAAATGGTTACTGCCACTGTGGCTGAAAATCATGTATCTAACTAGCTAGAGCTGACCAGGAAATACTAATCATGTGAATCAGCTCAAGTTTATTACAGAAGAACCTCAAAAATGTAAATCCTTACATACCCCTTAAAGTAATTTAGTCAAGTTTATTCACTGCACACATTTTTAGCTATAAAATGCATTTGTTTTGCTCCATTGCATCTGAGAGCAGTCTTTCACTGACGCTCCTTTGTTTCAGCCAAGGCCTAGCTGCAGTCTGGAACTTGGCAGATTTCTCAGGTCATTGTCTCTCACAGTGTTTGAAACCAAATCCAAACACTTAGGTTTTGCCAGATCCCAAGGAGTAAAACACTTTTTTGTTACCTGCTGAACTAGAGTATCATGATCTGCAAAGAGGAGGAACAAAAACATCTGATCCCAGCTCCAACAGCATAACTGCTCAGTTGCATTTTGCCAGGCACAGGAAGAGATCAGATTTTAGGCTCCTCTTTGCTCTGATCTGCACAACTGTCTGGATTTCAGGTGCAAACTGAACAGATCATGTTTGGGAACAAGTCAGGTGAGCATGTATCAACAGTTACTTCAAAGAACTAATACAGCTTGAATGCAACGTTACTGTTTTCACCATTTATATGTGATTTGTTCTGGTAGATTATTCTATAAAATCCATTACTGTTTGTGACAAATCACTGTTCTGGCATTTTCTGTCATGCAACTATACCACTGCTGCACTGGCCCATACCAGCATCCCCTCCATAGCTGCTCTGTGCTCATTTTTTAGGGACAGGAGCCTACCTGGGAAGTGCCGTCGGTGTGACACTCTCCAGTCGGTGGGTGAGTGGAAGCAGTGATAATCCCCTGGCGCCAGGTAGATGACACAGTGATAGAGCTCATTGCCCTCCTTTGTGACCAGTTGTTGCTGAAAGGAGTTACCAGGTGGGGCTGCAAAGAAACCATGGAAAGAAAGGGGTTGGAGATACTCTTCTCACAGTGACCTACTGCTGAGCAGTCCATGTTAGAACCAATGGTCCCAGCAGAGGACTAAATGCAGTCCACATGTTTTGTTGGGACTACAAAAAGATACACTTTGTCCAGGAATCCAATATTAAAGTATTCTTTTCCCTTTACAAGAAAATTAGATCCTGTATTGTTTAAATCATTTAGGAAATTCCTTCATTTTGGAGGTTACCCTTCCCTAAACAGAACAGCAGAGACTGAAATCCAGTGAAACTGAATTTTTCTTAAAGCTACCCTTTCATGAACAAAATTTTTCTCAAAGTGACCCTTTTAAGAACAGTATTTGTGAAGAGTCCTCAGTTTTATAAAAAAGCATTAGCTGCATGTGTGCTGACATTGAAAATAACCCTACTGGTTTGTGTAACTCAGTGTCTCCAGTCCCCTCCCCAGTATACTGAAATATGTTGCTTTCACCAAAGCTCCAGGCCTTGCAGACAGCGCTGGAGGAGCAGCAGAGCAGTAACAGCCCCAGTCATTAGAAGAATAATGCTTGAGCATAAAACTTGTTAGGGAGCAGCTTATACAATTTTCAGTCTGGCAGCAGGAGGGCTACAGCCTCGTTACAGTGACAGAGCTCAGAGTCAATTGTAGAAACCAAGCAATTAAATTCAGATAATCAGAATGAGCCAGACAAGAGAGTATAAACGTGCTGGTGAGAAAGGGAAGAACTAGAACAGGGACACATTTATCCTCAAATAAGACAAAACAGAAGTCAGACCCGCTTTTGTTCCTGACTATGTGAGAAAGAAAGAAAGAAAAAAGAAAAAGAGAGAAGTAATCTCTTTTCTCTTGTTCTCTGAGAACACCGAGAGGGCAGAGCAGAATAAATGCAGAACTTACCCTGGCTAAAATGCAGTTCCTCTGTGCAGATGCGAGGTCCCAGGAAAGACTCCAGAGAATAAGTAACCCCTTTTACTTGCTCTACTTCACAGTTTTTCACCTGTCCAAAATTAAGGATCTTTCCATCAGAGGGACTAATCTACAGCGAAGAGGAAAAAAAAAGAAACACATTAGGGATTCATTCATTTCTAATGAAGCAGACCCGTTCCTGTGGGGTGGGGGAAGCTGGGAGTGTAAAGCCTTCATTTCCTCTCTCTCACCACGCTGTGCAGGCAGCAGACCGGCCGTGCCTGTGGTTTCAGCTTCCTGCGGAAGAACTCGCTGAGGTTTCTGTAGTGATGCAGATCTTCAACAGCCGCCTCCTTCATGTTCACCCCAAAGGTCCAGATGTACAGGCTGTACACGGGCTTGCGGAGCCATGTGGGCAGCTCCACCTGGTTCAGGCGACCCCAGGCTCGTGAGAGCAGGCGAGTTGGTACCGATTTGTACAGGGCGACCTGAAGAAAGAATTGCACCACCTCATTCCATCCTTCCCACCGACAGCTTTCTCTTACTGCTCTCCATAAAGGATCAAACTGTTCTGTTAACCACTCCCTTGAATTCAGTGTGTGACACCACACACAGAGTAGCCCTTAAAGTCATAAAAAAAAAAGCCAACACTGGTCTCAATCCCCCCTTCCTCCATTCTGATGAGAGCAGACGAGGGAGGGACAGGATGAAACACACTATAACCTTACACTGAAGCCAGAATCTCCAACTTCTGCAGGCTGAAGCTCTACGTTCAAGTTACTTTTAACTTCCCACTGTGAGGCTTACAGAAAAAAAGACACATTTTACGTATTCTAGTAGCAGACTCATCAGAAGGGTTTAATATTACCAATATATACATTTTTGTGAATAACCACATGAGAATTATCAGAAAACAATTATTTCTCAGTGTTTGATGATGTGCTTCTCAGATGCATCTACTAATGAGGGTTTTCTTCCACATGCCAGTATTGTACTGCTGTGATGTTACCAGAACAGTCGAAGAAACACACCCACGGGGATGCAGCTACACCTGTGTAAACTTACACCAGCCTTACTTCTCTCACAACAACAGGAGTTGCTAATTGCAAGAGTATAAAGTGCCTTTATTACTGTAGAAATATACCCTTGGACTCATACCAACGTGTAAGTTTTAGTAGCGAGCCTTACTTCTTCTCTCACAACAACAGGAGTTGCTAATTGCAAGAGTATATAAAGTGCCTTTATTCCTGTAGAAATATACCCTTGGACTTATACCAACGTGTAAGTTTTAGTAGCAAGAAAAACAAATGAAACAATGTTGGTAAAATATTTGCATGTGCTCTTGATCTAACTGGACAGATGAGCGTCTTCCTGTTGGCAACTCCAGCCTGTGACTCCTCTGGTAGCATCAGCCAAAAAGCTCACAGGACCATGATGTAACTGGGGGGATTGAGGAGCTGGGGAATAAGGGAACTGAACCCTCCGAAAATAGTTTCACAAAATTCTGCTGAATCTGGTACAGTTTTTGGAACAGTACAGCTCAGCTACATTTAACTCCCGACTAAAAGCTGATGGTTTTGTGGGTTTTTTTCTTAGTGAGAGTCATCATTTATTCTCTATATTCATGTCCTTCATAATTAAATCTTGCAAAATACAGCCATAAACACAGAAGCACACGCTGGCTGAGAGCCTGTCCATCCTATCAAATACAGCAAATTAAGATGTCACTCACAAATCACCACCCCGCAACATGTTAAAATACAGTGATATTTCAGAAAGAAAACACCAACCTAATCTTACTTCAGATAAAAACTTGTAAATGAACAGTACCTTAAGTTATATAAGCTGAAGTACGAATGAAAAAAAACATTTTGCTGTTTTGATATCTTACACAGTGCTAATTTCTAAAATCAGTTTTGCTCAGTTTTCCACAAACTGAAAATATGCAGATAGAACTGTAAAAATCACAAAAATCGTCAAAAGTGCCATTTCCTAGTAGCCCCATCTCTTCAAAAGCGCCTGGTTTTCAAGTTGATGGGATCAAACGGGAACAGCTGTTCAGTGAAAGTCTTAAGAAGGGCAATTTTGTTGCAGTTTTCAATCAAAATACTTGTGTGGTGGTTGCAGTCTGAAATGGCAGGCCTGCAGGGGATATCTGCGTGGGAGGCTTCCTCCACCCTGCTCTCAGCAGGGTCAGAGCAGAGATTTGCATATCGTTTGGGCAGGCTGGATTACAAACGCTCAAAGAACGTGAGGAACAAGCCCCCTGTGTGCAAAAATGACAGAAAGCAAGAGTCTGTTTCAGCGTGGCCAGGAAAGGGCACTGGAGAAGCTGTTTGCTGTGCCTTCTCCTAGCCCTGGTACTTCAAGGTGACCGTTAAGAGGACAAAAATTCTCTGCTACTGAAAAAACCCCATTTCTCTGTGAAGCAATTAATCAACACAACTATGAACAGTAAAACCTAAAAGGAAACATGAACTGCATCCCTCTGCTTTCATACCAGGGACCATCAGCCTCTCCTACACAGACCATCTCTCCACCCCGCTGCCGCCGCCTCCCTGGGGTGTAAAACAGCCAACACACACGAAGCGCAAGAGAGACCTGCTCACACTTACCCTGCTCATAGGCCTCCATCCCACTCTGGTCAAGGGTTTAAGAGCACCGAAAGGCAGAAGGTAATAGAGAATAGTCAGAGGCCAAGAACGGAGTTTCAGAGCAGGCCTAGACATACAGCTTAGCTGGCCCAACCTTCGCCGCAGGGCCAGCTGGGGGAATTGCAACCTGAAAGATTACATACACAACAGAAGAGGGTCAGCCATCTCAGCTTCCCATAGCTGGGGATGAGTTATTCCTGCTAGTCTTTACTTAAACATTGGTTCTGCAAGTCTTTACTCCCTTATTTTGATCAGTTTTTCCCCATTCCCAGTTTATCCCAAAAAAAAAAAAAAAAAATCCTCTGTCCAGAAAATGGTGTTAACTCCCAAAGGTCACATTTTACAAAGGACACCCTCAAAAATTGAAGGCAAGATATCACTTGCAGGTGACATTTGAAAACAAAGTCACAGCTGGTTCATCCAACTAATAATATAACATGATAGTTTACAGTGGAAATAACAAAGAACAAAGGTTCTTCTTCCAAATATCAGAGGATTACATCCCCAGAAAACATTTCTTGTGACTGGTCCTGCTGTTGGGGAGCTAAAATGGACAGCAAACAAGATTCTGAAAGCTGGGAATCTGTGATGCTGGGACTTTTGTAAGAACTCTGTGAAGGGACAATTTTAAGGATAGAACAGATACTCTGATGAAAGAAATCCTTGAAACTTAATAAATAGAGGCCCCTCAGAGGGTTCATGTGCTGAAGGCATCTTGACTAGATTATGCTTCAAGTTGTACTTTGAATCACAAAAGATGTGCGAGTCAAATTTACAGACCTGTTGGTCATTCATTAACTTCGGAAAACAAGCCCTTACTTGAGAAACAATAGGGTGGCACTCCTGAGTTAATTAATACAATTTGCAAATTAACTAGTTCCAAAAGACGTCTTTCCAGGTCTTAAAGCCTTCACTGGGTACTCTGGTTCTGAACAGAGAACGTATGGACAAAGCTAATACTGCTACTGCTGCAAGATAATCTAATCTCCATGGCCCAACAGCCAACTCCTTTGCCCTCATGACCAAACTGCTACTGCTGCAAGATAATCTAATCTCCGTGGCCCAACAGCCAACTCCTTTGCCTCATAACCAGCTGCTTCTGTGATTTTTTGTCACCTGGATGTCCTGACTGAGAGGAAACTCCTTTTGCACAAGTGGCCATGGGAGAAGTTGAACTTGTAACTCTCAAAGGGAAAAGCTGCTCATCTTATTAGCAGAGGACACCCCGGGCCTCAGTTCAGCCCCTTGCAGGAGGTCTGGATGAGACACCCTTCACGTCCCAATTTATTCTTTGGCTGCCATTGGCATTTCCAATGTCACATCATCAAATGAAATTCTGCCTGCCTGAGGGCAAAATATTCAAATCTTCTGGGCACTGGCTTAAATCCTGGCTAAGAGATTGCTCCCCACACACTGCTGAAGGCAGTGTGCCTGCAACTGGGAAAGAGCTATGTGTGCACACAAACTGGAAGCCGTGTGCTCTGGCTGCTCCCAACAGCTCACTCGCTCTCCCTGGATTCTGTGACATAAAGGATGAACTATAAAATACTGTGTACGTCTTTCCAACATGGAAAGAAGCTGGGAAATTAAAAGGAAGTTTTCTTGCCAACACATACTTTTCAAAACTTGAATCAGAATTAAAGTATCAGGCAGGCAGGTACAACTGTCACCACTTTAGGGTGCAAGATGCTGCTTTTGGCTCAGAGATTCTTTCTGCAGTGAACACCGCTTATTTCCCTCCAAGAAATAATGAAAAAAAACCTGAAAGTGCCCCGTGCATCACAACACAAGGGGAAGAAAACCCAAAACACCCCTGAGGAGCTGAAGCGCTGTCTCAGCAGAGGTAAAGCCGGCTTTCTTCTCAGCAGGAGACTCGACGTGGGGAATGGGAAGGGACACTTCACATTCTTCCCCCCATCCTTCCCACCCCCCAGCCTGCTGGAGGACCAGCAGGGCCAGGAGCTGGGTTGCCAGCATTGAACACAGAGGTCCCGCTCCCCCTCCCGCTGCTCTCCCCCCCTTCACTGCAGTCACTGACGGACCAATCCCCGCAGAGCTGCATCCTGGCAGCTCGCTCCGGAGCCCTCGGGCTTCTCACTGCCTTGGCCTGGTTTCAGAGCGGTCCCTCGCCAATTTTTCCATTCTCCTAGTGATGGAGAATAGGGAGGGAAGGAACGAAAGCCTCCTCGTTCCCCTTGTCATATAACAGCGTGCCCTTCTCTGCCAATTCAACGCGTAAGGAGCTTTATAGTAATTAGGCCAAACAAAAGCTCCGCAGATGGCTGTCGCTCCTTCTGCCCAGAAACCCTCCCAGCCTCCCTCCCTCGTTTCTCCCTTCAGTCACCGTTGCTGCAAAGCAGAAAATACCAAACAGTACCTGAAACGAGTTCTCCTGTTTGGTGTACCCCCAGCAGAGCCAGCCGGGCCTGGGCTCTCCAGTTGTGGGTGCTGGTCCCCGGCACAGCTGCTGCTGCCGCCGGTCCCTGAACGCAGCCTCCGGACATGAATTTTAACTTTGTGGAGGTTGTAGCAAGAGGGTGGAGGGTTAGATAAAGCTTTATAGCATCTCACCATTTCCCTGTGTGCAGATCTGGTCCCTGCAGGGTGTTTGACTGACACATCGTCAGGGTGACGGCTGGTTGCAAGGCTCAGTCTTTTTTTCCTCTACCTCTCTTTGCTTGCTCCGGCACAGGAGAGAGGGGACGGCGTCACAGTTCCTAATTCCCTCGCGGGTTTGTCTCTGGATTCCCCCTCTGTTTCCCACTTGACTCTCTGCTACGAGGGTTGCAGCTATTGCAAACAAACAGGCATCGTGTCATATTTCAACATCCCACTACAGAGCCGACTCTGCACGCGATAAAAACGAGCTGTCTGTATGAGCAGTCCTTGCTTCTCGCTAGTCGGGGTGGCCATTGAAACTCAACCCTCCAAAAAACACCCCACAGTCTCAGGCTGCCGGGCAGCAACGCGCCACAGTCCGAGGAGCAGCCGGCCGGCCTGGCACAGCTAACCCACAGCCTGTCTGAATCCCAGGTTGGGAGGAGGAGGAGGAGGAGGAGGAGGAGAGGGGCGGAGAAGAGGAGGAGATAATTCCCAGCTTCGATTCTGCACTGCAGCAGCTGCTGCTAAAAGAGTTCTGGACTCCTGGGCACCAAAAATCCTTTCCTGCTCTTAATGGCCAGCTTAAAAAGAAGAAAATGTCCTTCTGTTTTACCACCCGTGCTAGCCACCAGCATCCATCTCCTGAAGTCTCTTTCCATCTCAAAAGACTCACATCAGGAGCAGGTAAAGGACATTCTTCTACAAATACCCAGACATATAAAGAAAGGCAGCAGTTCTAGGGCCAGTTTGAGAATCAGATATAAAAGAAGTTTTAACATGTCGATTATGTGACTCTCAGTACTGTCACAGTTTTTATCTCCAGTAGAACTAAAATATGAAACATGAGAAAAGCTGTTTCATTTTTTAAAGACAAAAAGCTGCAATATTTCTGTCTGAGCATTCCGAATATACACAGAGAGAAGTTTCCCTCGTTGACCCTGCAGACGACATCTCCAGCATAGATTTTCTGCACCTCCTGTTGCCTGGATTTGGATTGAAACTGGAGCCCTGGTTCAGCAAGTGGGAGTGGGCTAGCAACACCTCACCTCGAGATTGAACAAATACCCAGAACAGCTTAGGGGGTGAGTCTCTAGTGGCTACCCATTTCACTTACATTTCCTGTTAAAGTCTGGGTTTAAAAAATAATAGTAACAATTTTAAAATATCCTTGTTTCCAAAACTCTCTAAGCACCATGAAAGCAGTTTGCCTAATAGGATAAAAAAAGAGCACTGGTGCTCTGATGGGAGGGAAAGGGTTGTATTGTATTAGGGATAAAGCAGGAGAAGTGGGAGGGCCAGCAGGAAAAGCTGGAATTAACTAGGTAATGGCATCCCACTCAGCCCTTGAAAGGAAAACTTCTGAGCAAGAATCATGTGTTTTGGTTGGCTTTCAACTCCAAATATTACAGCTATACCCTAAAAACACCTCTGGAGTCCCTGCATTACAGTATTTTTTTCAGGAAGAAAACTGCTCTATGGTATTCTATATCTCAGGAAGTTTCAAGATCTATGTGCTTTTTGTTGTTTAAGCTGAATTTTAACAATTACATGTTAAAAACCCCAACGGTTAATTGAAAGAAAATTTAAGATCAACTGAAAGCACTCAAAACATACTCCTTCCTCCCTGAGCCCTGTGCCAACTTTTTTTTTGTTTGTTTTCCTGCTTAAAATATCGTTCAGTCTTTCTCTGGCTGGCACAAGAGACTCCTACACAACAAAAATGAAGCCATCTGTATAGTAAAATGATGAAAGCAGTTACCAAAAATCCCATCAAAATTCACAGAAAAGCAGCGAGGAGCACAGGGAGCTGGTTCTCTTGATATATTAGAAATCACCACCAGTAAATACTAGATTTTAAATAGAAACAAGCTAAATTGACAACATTATTTCAAAAGGCACTTCATCATTTTCACATTGGACACACCTCTTCACAAAACTGGGGAAAGAGAGAGTTGATCTGGGGCTGGTGAAGCCCTTGGTGCGGGCGGCTCCCAGTGCCCAGCCCAGCTCCAGCTCCTCTGGGCCAGGCTGGCACCCTGCTCCCTGCCCTCATCTCCTCCAGGAACCTTCACCTCCGCATGACTTTGCAGAAAGACAAATAGAGCAAACAGAAGCCTTATCTGCATTTTCTTCAGGGCTCTTCCCTTAAGGGTAAGGGAGATAAACCCGCAGGCTCTTTCAGTAGAAATTCGTTTTTGTCCCCCACAACATTTTTAAGAAATTATTATGCTCTAGATTGAACAAGCCTGATTCTGTGAAAGCAGGGAACAAGTTAAACAGCTCACCTGCCCCCTAAAAATGAATGGCCATTGAGATGTTCTACAGCCCAAGGCAGTGGGGACCACCACCCTTCAGTTCAAAACAAAGTGTGATGCAAGAGAGATTCCTCTCCTCTCCTAGGAGGGAGAGATATTGGTGGTAAAAGCCTTTTTTCCTCCACTTCTTCAAAAAACCTGAGTTCAGATGAGTAAAACAATTTATGTTTCTCTTACGTTCTGTTCCACTGACCTCATTACATTGACCAAGAAGGGAATACCTGAGTCCTGCTTAAAAGCTGACTTATATGGCAAGTTGCCATCCCTGCTGTGGCTACCCCAGAAACAACAAATGGGTTCCTACAGTGTAAGAAGGCTGAAATGAAAAATCCACCATGAGTTTACCTACTTTCTGTGGGTAAAGGAACAAGAACTGGTGATCAAGCAGTTATCAACAGAGGAACTCCTATAATGGCATCTCTATAGTTGGACTTCTTGGGATGCAGGCAGTGGCACAAAGCCTGTGTTACTCGCTTAGGTATCATGTGATCCTCGGTTGGTAGGAGGCTGGACATCAGTACCAGGCTGCCCCACCTGCTGGAGCTCACCCAGAATCCATGTTAGGTAGATAAAAGCAGCAGTTAGCAGCAGGTATAAATCCCCAGAGAATTATTATCTAATAGAGAACTGCTAATCTGCCAGCTATGCAATACTGCATACTCGCTTAGGTATCATGTGATCCTCGGTTGGTAGGAGGCTGGACATCAGTACCAGGCTGCCCCACCTGCTGGAGCTCACCCAGAATCCATGTTAGGTAGATAAAAGCAGCAGTTAGCAGCAGGTATAAATCCCCAGAGAATTATTATCTAATAGAGAACTGCTAATCTGCCAGCTATGCAATACTATTCTGCTCTGTCAGCTCAAATAAGCATCAAATCCAGTGACCCCATTTAGTTACTTGTCTCTTCGTTACTACCTCAAGCCCTTCCCTCGAGTTTTAAAAAACAATAAAGCAAGGCATTTGCAAGAAAGACCAATGGGCAACAGAACTTCAAACCTGCAGTCTTGGTTTTAAATCATAAGCATGAATCATTAGGCTTGGAATGCACTAGTCAAATGCTCAAAGCCCTCTGGTCACACGTTCTACATTGGGCAACAGAACTACTGTTTAAAAAATGCACCCTACGCATCCAAATGCTGTATTCTAAGTGCCAGCAAAAATAAGATCTTGCAATCAGGGGAGCGGTACTCGGTGACCGTTATTAAAGGTCTCATTCCTTTCCCAGCAGCATCTGTTTAATTTCAGACACGTGATCCCTGCTCCCACCCAACCTTCTCCGGAGCCAGCCCGGCAAGAGAAACACTGGACTGGACGCTCCACACCCAGGCAGGAGCTCCTGAACTGGGGAGCACAACACGACTCCCCTCACGCTGTGGAAACCCCAGAGCAGGGTTAGCCCCTGCCGAGCCCATGTGATTTTTGAGCAGAGCCTTCACTTCCAGTTCGGCCAGGGAAGAGTTGGCCAATTGTACGGCTTTTCACAGATTTACTGCTGCTGGTGAATGAAACCTACCAAACTCCGCTTTATCCGGCCTTGATTTCTAAAATTCTGTACTTTTGCTATGAAGAATCCTTTCTATACGTTTTTGCTTCGTTTAATTTAAAACCTTTGATCGTTTCCCCCTAACATTACATTGCTGTTTTATTTGCCTTCTATAAATAGAGAAAAGGAAAAAAAAAAGAGAGGTATTTTAAGCTAGCCATAAAAGGTTGGGTGGTTTTTTAAACTTAAGCCTGAATTCTGTGCAAAAAGCCTGTTACATAGACCCAAATATCTCCTCTGTGAAGCAAGGGAAAAAAGTTTTATTCACTTTTGCGAAGTGACATGAAAATTGATGGTGCCTTAAATACACTGTATTATTTTGTAGTAATATTTTCCATGGTGTGTTTACAAAAAAAAAAACCAAAACCAAACCACATATTTTAGCTTAAAATACCTGTAAAGCCAACTCTCTGTTCTGAAGGGACCTCTACTGGGAGCACAAACGGCGCCGCATCCTCCCGAGCGGGCAGGAGCCGGCCGGAGCCGAGCGGCTGGGGAAAGCCACCCGCGGGACTCTGACCCCTGATAACGCTGCTCCAGGAGGCTGATTTTGTTTAAATCTCCTAGGAGATTACTCACGAAGAGAGAGAGAGTCGAGACTTTGGAACAGCCCTCCTGAAACTTCCAGCAAGCCAGTGACCAACGATTAATCACCCCTTTGGCCATCGGACCCGGCACATCTGCCCCAGCAGCCCTTACCTGATGCCTCCCCAGGGCGTTCTCTTCCTTCCCCGGCTTTTCTCTCTCCCTCGCCCGCCCTTTTAAAGCGGTTTTCAGACACGTCAACAAAGCAGCGGATGTAAAGCCACCCCCCCCTCCCCGCAACGCACCGGCCGCCGCTCTCCCGGACCCCTCCGTGCCCGGGGCAGAGGACGGGGCTCCGGGCGGGGAGCCCTTCCCTGTGCCGCCCACGGGGCACGGATGGGGGGCTCCTTCCCCAGCCCCTTCCACCTACCTCCCGGCCCGGGACCCCGCCGTCGCCGCCGCTCGCTGCCGCTGCCGGCCGGGCCGCTCCTCGCCTTAAGGAAGCGGCGCCGGGCCCTCCCCCGCTCCCCTCCCAGCCACTGGCGAGACGAAGCGGCTGCCGCCCCGCAGGGCCCCGGCCCCCTCCGGAGGAGGAGCCAGAGCCGGAGAAACGAAGGGAAAGCGGAGGGGAACGGAACCCGGCGGCGGCGGGGGGCCCTGGAGCTCCGGAACGGGCTCTGCCCAGAAGGGAACCGGGAAATAGGGCCATCCCTGCAGCACCGCTCGGCCTCCCCACCGGGCACGGCACCGGGGAGACCGGACCGTGCCAGGGGACAGTGTGGGTGCTGCTCATCATCCCCGGAGGGAATGGCGTTCCTTGGCGGTGTCCTGGTGTGTAACCATCCTCCTGCTCTGAGGACACCATCTGACACGGGTGTCTCCAGCCAGAGCAAGAAACTGCCCTGCAACCACACCAAGCGCTCCTCAGCCACACCGATACATGGCTCCATCCACGGTCCCACCACGGTGCTCGGGAGGTTGTACGAGATAGAACTGGCTGAGAGAGTCAAAAAGCCATCTCACTGCTCAGATTAACAAAAATTCTTTCACTCAGTTCAGTTTTCCAGGACCCCTAAGAAAAACATTGATGTCGTCACACCCTTCACGTGCTGATGTTGTTGAAATCTCCCCTCTTTTAACCTTATCTGACCATCTTTGTCACAGGCATCAGGCCACTCTACAAGAATTTTTTTTGTAATTGCAGATTTGCTCAAATAAAACTCCAGACATCAGAACACAGGAGCAAGAATGAAGAACAAGAGACAGACCAACCAACTGGAGATTGTTTCATTCTTCCAAAGCAGAACTTTAAAAAAATAATCAGATTTTTTCCATTATTGGCTCTTCCCTGAACTTGATACACACCTCTTACCATAACACTAAATGTCTGTCTCCTCTGGGCCAAGAAAAGCACCTTCTGTATTGTACTGCCAGAGCAGCATCCAGTATCCTCTCTTACACAAATACAAGCAGTTTTTAGTGTCAATGGGAGAGACAGTGATGTTCTTACCTCTGAGAATCAAGATCCTAAACCTACATTCAAGCGCTTCCCCACCGTATTAAGCTGTTTTTAAGAACTGTGGCCCACGACAATAAGCCGAGGTTGGAACAGGACAGAACTGTGTATTAATCTGTCATCTACAGTATCAGACGTCACCACAGCTCACTTCCCTTACGGGCTCACAGTGCTCTTCCTGGTGCACATCTCTCCAGCAAACACTGCTTTGTGTTTACACAAAGAACAACAAACTGTGGAGGCAAAGGACAGCTGCAAGAAGTTCCTCTCTCGACAGAAAAACTTGCTCATCGGGTCATTCTGTTCATCCAAACTCACTCTTTGGCCAAGGTTTGCCCGAGTAAATTCTTCAATCCTGTACCAACACTGCCCAGCACCCGGGTGAGGAGAGGGAAAATGCCTCTAGTTAGCATGTGAATGGCATGCCATGCATGCAGATCCCAGCCCGGAAATGTTCTGTGACAGCAAGGATTTGAAACAATAAGCTTCCATCCATCTGATAAATATCTACCTGTCTCCCTCCAAGCCCTCTGCTTTACCTCATCTAATTAAATGAAAGCTGATCCTCACTGGTATTCACTGTAGCAGACACCCTAAGGCGTTAATCAGCTCAAGCTATTAGCTACATAATGTCTCTAAGAAAATTACAGGAGGAAAAGGTCTATGCTAAAGAAGCAATAGTTTGGTCTTTCCCTGTGGAAACACTTCTCTGAAAACAGATTCATTCCTCCCCTCACCCCCCCCACTCTTAAGAAGCTTGAGCAACGCAAAACCATACAGGACCATAGTCTTTTTAATTCAGCCAAAAACTCTGCACACTTCTGTGACGATACCGATATGTACGTCTGCAACAGAGAGAGGTTCCCTGCTTGCACAGCATGATGGTGATGATGATGATGATGACCTACTTGGTACCTCTCTGTTCTGCTCAGAAGCAGAGGAATCTGCCTTCCACACCCAGCTGTCAGGTGGAAGGTGGTGCATGCTTCTCCCGTGAACAGGAGGTTGCTGGGGAATCAGAGCTTCCCAGCAGTTTCTTGCTCTATATGGCACCTTCAAAGCCCATTCAATCACAGCTGGTCACTTTTTGCCTATGCAAAGACTTACTCTGCTCTAAACACAAGACGACATCCAGTCATGTGCTTCCAGGGATGCAAAAACCCAGAATAATGGAAAATGATCGGTCAGCAAAAAAGACACTCCACTTTCCAATAAAAGGGAACAAAGCAGCTCTTATTTTTCTTGAATCCTTCATTGTTTGGCATATTTCTTGCCATGTATGAACACAGTTTCTCTTTTTCCTGATAACTGTCAAGCTTCCTTTCCCTCCCACAGAAGCATTCAGCAGAACTTCAGCGTATTGGGAAGGACCAGGAAACTTTGTTAGTGTCTCCCATAAGTTTCTGCTGCATTTGGAGCCCTGATTATCCGTTTGGAATTCCTTATGTGGTTCCCCACTGTAAAAAGCAAATCCTTTAGAGCTGTTCCATCAAAAGCAATACTCGTAGCTTCACCAAATAACAACAAACCAGCATATCAGTATAATGAAAGAAAGGAAATTTAATGAGTGATTTACCCAACTTCATACCTAAAAACATGAACAATAACAAAAAACATTCATTTTCAAGCATCACAACTGAATGGCCGTTGCCTTTTTTAGGTACTCCATGGACACTTACCAGTTCTTTTTTAATCAGAACATAAAACCTGTTTGAAATAAGCCTCAGCAGGAAAAGAATATACAGAAGACAGATTTACAGCCCAGTTCCTCAAGAGCTACCACAGCCCGAGCTGTTAGCATCTGACTTGGGTCACTAGTGAAAATAATTTAGGGATTCCAGCCTAGTCCCCCACAGGCATGTGGCCAAACCACTCACACAGTGGCAGTGTGCTCAGGAATGCAAAGAGGGGATGCTAAAGGTCATACTGAAGCATCTCCTACTCAGTCCTACAGCTTTTAACTCCTTGCTTCCTTCAGAAATGGCATGGAAGCCGGCACTCACCTGGCTGTTTGGAAAAATACCACACATACTTAAAATTGTCTAACAAGGAGTTGTACAATATGCCTAATATTTCAAAGGAGATACAGCAGTTATAGGAAATTATGAAATACTTCTTACTACAATGCCACAATGGATATTTGACCTAAGAATCTGATATACATCCTGCAATTCCACAATAATTTCTAAATTCCTCGGAATCCAGAAAGGCAAAAATCCCTCAGGATCAGCAAGAGCCATTACAGACCTAGGTGTTACCTAGGGAAACAGGTCTGACTATATGTTCACAATGAAAGCAGGTAGATTTTTATTAACTATGTATAAATTCCATCTCAGTTTCCCTGTAAAGTATAAAAGCATGAAGGCACAGAGGAAATAAGTGAAGTGCCAAAAGTAGCACAGATTGAGCAGTGAGCGAGAAGACAAACACTACAACTACTGCACAAGCTGTACCCATCGCTAGAATTATTATGACAGACAAACCTCAGCACTGAATGTTTTTTGAATTTTATTATATGTAATTTTAGTCTTGCCTATTTTGATTTCTGTATTTAATTCTGTAAATGGCATAATGTGGTTTATTTGCTACCTTGTAATGCAAGGTGGGGAAAATGAGAAAGTGCATTGCACTACGCAGAGCCACAGCTGGGCCAGGTGCTGCAGATGTGTGGCTTCTGCTCTCTCAAGAGTGCAGGTGGACAGAAGGTTGAAGATGAGTCTTTATCGTGTCTTGGCAATGGTGAAGGCCAACGGCAAAGAGGAGCAGAAGCCAAGGGAAGGTCATTCCCTTTTACTGTGTGCGTGTTAGATCACATCTGGAATACTGTGTCCAGTCTTCTTAGGATCAAAACAATAGTTTATCAACTTCAGCATGCCCATCGAGGGACCAGCAGCATGGCTCAAAGGGTTTGCAGCACATGGCCTGTGAGGATGGGTCAAAGGCATTGGGCTTGTTTAGCCTGAAGAAGACTTAGGAAGTGACCTAACAACAGCCTTCCAATGTCCAAGAGGACATTACTGAGAAGGTGGAACCAGGCTCTTTACCGAAGGAGCTGGAGAAACAACAGCCACAAACTAGAACAGGGAACGTTCTAACTAGATATATGGATAAATGTTATGTGGATAACATTTTTTACTACAGGGATAATTAAGCATCAGAACAGGCTGCCCTGAGACCCTGTGGTATCTCTGTCCTTCAGCATTTTTAATACCAAAGTGGACAAAGCCCTGAGTAACCTGGTGTGAATTCAGTGTTGGCTCTGCTTTAAGCAGGTTGGACTACATGACTTCCATCTGAATGATTCAATGCCTACCAAATATCTTTTTATTCAAAATACATAATACAATCACTTGATTAACTATCCCTTCTACTCCGATTTGACAAGCATTTAAAAAAATAAAGTGTCAGCCATACAAAAGATGGAGTAGACGCCAGCAGTTCCTAATGTACCATTACACTGACTTCAGCCAAAATGATAATTACTTAAGTGACAGAAACTTCAGTTCCACAATTTGTCAAAAATGCAGTGGCAGCAGAGGACAAATTAATCATTCCCCTGTTGGAATGAATGCAAAGGAACTTTGCATCAAATGTAGCAGAAGTAAAATTGTCCCAAGTTTCTTACCTCCCACTCACTCGCAAGCTTCACAGGCACCTCTATGCCGCTCTTCTCCAGCTGTTCCAACTTGTAATCTTCATATTTTTTGTATCCTGCATATCCCCCACCTGTAGCTACCAGAACGTGGAAGGGGCGCAGGCGGAAGACTTGCCCTACCGGAGCAGTGTGAAGCTTCTTCCTGTCTGTAACAGAAAATAAACAGTCTTCAGGAAAGAAAACAACTACACAGCAAAGAAAAAGCTACGATGTGCAGTGAGGGGTGTCAGCTTTGGGGATGAAAATGTGATCAGAAGTCTATGACACAGAAGGTATGTATAGATGCTCCTAAATACTCCAGTTATGGCAGCTTACCAGGTTACTGAAATGCAGCTGACACACACTAACTGGTCACACACACACCCCCCCCCCCAACATTCTTCCCCCAAAGATAGATAAAATGAGCTGCCTGAAAGCACCATGGGGCTGGGTTTCTTAAGACTTTGTCTCTGGGTTTCTATCATACTTTCCAACTATGAGATCTTTTAAGTTGTTACTATACTGAATAATCAGTTGTTGGGAACAATCGGTAGTACTGTGGAGCTCCATGCTTCTCGGTCATTAAAGCTTTCGTTATCGTTAGGGAATCCCCAAATTGCACAGGCCCAACTGGTGCCACACCCCCCCCCCCCCCCAACATTCTTCCCCCAAAGATAGATAAAATGAGCTGCCTGAAAGCACCATGGGGCTGGGTTTCTTAAGACTTTGTCTCTGGGTTTCTATCATACTTTCCAACTATGAGATCTTTTAAGTTGTTACTATACTGAATAATCAGTTGTTGGGAACAATCGGTAGTACTGTGGAGCTCCATGCTTCTCAGTCATTAAAGCTTTCGTTATCGTTAGGGAATCCCCAAATTGCACAGCTAACTGGAAGAGGGAAGGAAATGACGACCTGCTTCAGTGTAGGTTTGGTAAACAGGATAATAGACTCATTTTTGCTGTAGCACACCTCACCACGCACACAAACACACACACAAAAGACATCTAGTATTACGTCCATTTCTTCTTACTGAGAACTACCAAGCTCCTCGCATGTAACACAAGCCTTGCATGTCATCTGTGCCACACATGTACCCTGCACTGTCACTAAGCAACAGGGCAGCCACACAGGGCTATCGCAGCCATGGGAAGTATTTCTCTTGCAAAATCTTCAGAGAAAACAAATATATTCAGGCTTAAGGGGCTAAATAAGTATTAAGACTGTGCTGCTTCAATCTGTATTACAGTCAGCCTGAAGGGTCTCAGCAATGAGCATTAGTCAATGTCTGACAGAAAAAATGCCCGAAGGAATTAATTCTCGGATACTGATTGGTGTCATTTCCACAACAATCATTAACACGATGAGCCAGAATCAAAAAACAATGGACTGTATCTTGTTCCATCAATGTCAGGCTTGGGGTTTGACTATGAAAGGATACATTAACAACCAAAAGAATTCAGTAAACACCAAAGCTGTTTCTAGGCGTGCATAGAGACAAAGCACGTAATTGCTTAGCACTCTGGGAAGCTTTAGTTCTAAGCAGCAGAGTTGATCAGAAGCATCCAGCTGTGCATGAAGATGCCCAATAAAAGTAATTCTTGCTCACATTTT
Organism: Calidris pugnax; assembly: GCF_001431845.1. NCBI lineage: Eukaryota > Metazoa > Chordata > Aves > Charadriiformes > Scolopacidae > Calidris > Calidris pugnax. Next base: position 8,419,353 of record NW_015090783.1, on the reverse strand, counting down.
GTTTTACCAAAACAGTATTTTTCCCCATTTCCTTCCTACACATGTGATTTAAAACATTGCTTGAATTACGCCCTAAAAGATGTCATAATATGCAAACAGCTTTATTCTTACTAAAAAAAAAAATTAAAATCCTATTATCTGGAGGAAAAAACCCAACAAACAAGGCAGTAACTACAGCTAATATTCTCGAAAATACTCTAAAGAACAATGGTCAATAAAGGACAGGGATCGTTTAGAACAGCTAAAAAAAAAAAGCTTTATAAAGACAGACTTTTATTTATTCTGTGTTTACAAAGACTCTACAACTTTTCAACTTTGCATCACTATTTCAACAGAACTGTCTGTACAGAGACCAAGGGTACTCTTTAGCCCTAAAGCCTTTCACTCCCTTCCCACCACATCTTTGGTTCTAAGTCAGCAAAACCAGGCCAAAGCCCCTCAGCAGGAACAGCTCTTTCTGGGCTGTATCCAGGGAGAGGCTGTTTCCACCTCAAGAGCCTCTATTGATCACACCCACACGAACGGGTTCTCTTCCTGTGCTAGAGACCAGGCCATTTGATGTTCCACAAGCCACAGTAAACACAATTTAATTTGTTGTTAAATGATGTGAGAGTTACTTTTTCCCCTCTCCAGCGTTAATGCAGCAGCACTCCTGTAACTGGTATCCAAAACACCATCCTTGGCAAAGGCACCCAACACATCACTGTTAATCTTTTTTTTTCCCTGACAAAATACAATTCCACACCCTTCAGATATGAACAAAACTCACACAAGAAGCTTAAAAATTCCAAGACAAAAGGATTAGTTACTGATTCTGGCACCAATACCATGATCAGGCAGTTGGCACTCTTTAGAGGCTTCAGCTGAACATCATGTTCTCTAATGACACTGACACTACCCCAGCTCTGGCGAGCGGCAAGAGAATGTGAGGAAAGCTCATGTCTTGGCACATGAGCCAGTAATAATAAGTCCAGGACAAGAAGAAAAAGGTGTAGGACTTTCTACGTACCAATAACATACTTTTAGATGCTTTGAACCCCACATCTGAACTCCTTACAGATACAGCTAACCCTGTTTCAGATTTCTCTTAAACACTGAGTTTATTCAGCAAGTGAGAACAAAAAGACAGTAACAATTTCCTTCTCTGGAACAGATGAAAGAGACCCACACCCTCAGAAACACTAAAAAACGCAGGATGAGAAAGCAAACTGCATCCCTGAAGGCACGCTCTAGTCTAGGCAATCAGATGCAATGATATAAATACTGCTTTGTTACCCTGACCAAATTAAAAATTTCTTCTGGGAAAAGATAGAAACACTTAGATGAGGCCATTTAAAGGGGTAGAGATAAAACTAAAAAATAGTTACAGGCTCTTCCAAATGGCATCATTTGCAAGTAATCTAGATTTAAATCCAAGTCAGAATCTGAAATATCAATGGATTAGAAAATTGCTGGCTAAGAAGTTAATTTGTTCAAAACTCTAAATTAACTTCAAATGACTCTGTCTTTCATGTGATCAACAGTTTTGAATTATGTGTCTCAACTTTCTAGATATTTCTTTTTTTCTGTAAGGACTAACTTTGATTTCTAGACAACAAAGAGCTGCTGTTTCTATTAATCTGTGTAAGCATGTAATTCAGTAATGAAATATCCATATATGACATGCCAGACAAAGGATTTAGACAGGCAAGTTAACTCGAAGAAATGGTTATAGAAAATCAGTTTCTATTGATTTCAGCTGGCAAAAACTGAAGACTGTTTGCTGTTGTTATACTAACAAAAGACAACACATAGGCTACAAGTTTACAAATAATATGTTTTAAAAACAAACAATAATATTTGATCTTCACAGCATTACCCAGTTAGAGTAACTCCAAGTGCAAGCAGCAGTTTAATCAGGCCTCAAACATTTCATGTAAGCCTACTTTGATTTCCTGATTTATTAAAATTTCAAGTACAGATTGAAATATAAAAGGATACTTATACCTTTTCTTTCTTACAGGTCTGTTAAGCTGCTCAAGTCTGAATTCCTCAGACTTCTCATGGTGAATAGCTGATAAGAGCTGCACTACAAAGCAGGTGACACAGCTGAAATGTTTTCAACAAATTCCCACCTGGTATGTGCTGTGACTTTCTTATTACCTTTTCTTATTATTATAGATAAAGCTCGATGTCACCTTTCTCAGTCCCTCACTTCACATCTAACATTATTTCACTGGCTTTCATGTTGACAAAGGATATCATTTTAGCTTGTGAGGAAAGCTCATGTCTTGGCACATGAGCCAGTAATAATAAGTCCAGGACAAGAAGAAAAAGGTGTAGGACTTTCTACGTACCAATAACATACTTTTAGATGCTTTGAACCCCACATCTGAACTCCTTACAGATACAGCTAACCCTGTTTCAGATTTCTCTTAAACACTGAGTTTATTCAGCAAGTGAGAACAAAAAGACAGTAACAATTTCCTTCTCTGGAACAGATGAAAGAGACCCACACCCTCAGAAACACTAAAAAACGCAGGATGAGAAAGCAAACTGCATCCCTGAAGGCACGCTCTAGTCTAGGCAATCAGATGCAATGATATAAATACTGCTTTGTTACCCTGACCAAATTAAAAATTTCTTCTGGGAAAAGATAGAAACACTTAGATGAGGCCATTTAAAGGGGTAGAGATAAAACTAAAAAATAGTTACAGGCTCTTCCAAATGGCATCATTTGCAAGTAATCTAGATTTAAATCCAAGTCAGAATCTGAAATATCAATGGATTAGAAAATTGCTGGCTAAGAAGTTAATTTGTTCAAAACTCTAAATTAACTTCAAATGACTCTGTCTTTCATGTGATCAACAGTTTTGAATTATGTGTCTCAACTTTCTAGATATTTCTTTTTTTCTGTAAGGACTAACTTTGATTTCTAGACAACAAAGAGCTGCTGTTTCTATTAATCTGTGTAAGCATGTAATTCAGTAATGAAATATCCATATATGACATGCCAGACAAAGGATTTAGACAGGCAAGTTAACTCGAAGAAATGGTTATAGAAAATCAGTTTCTATTGATTTCAGCTGGCAAAAACTGAAGACTGTTTGCTGTTGTTATACTAACAAAAGACAACACATAGGCTACAAGTTTACAAATAATATGTTTTAAAAACAAACAATAATATTTGATCTTCACAGCATTACCCAGTTAGAGTAACTCCAAGTGCAAGCAGCAGTTTAATCAGGCCTCAAACATTTCATGTAAGCCTACTTTGATTTCCTGATTTATTAAAATTTCAAGTACAGATTGAAATATAAAAGGATACTTATACCTTTTCTTTCTTACAGGTCTGTTAAGCTGCTCAAGTCTGAATTCCTCAGACTTCTCATGGTGAATAGCTGATAAGAGCTGCACTACAAAGCAGGTGACACAGCTGAAATGTTTTCAACAAATTCCCACCTGGTATGTGCTGTGACTTTCTTATTACCTTTTCTTATTATTATAGATAAAGCTCGATGTCACCTTTCTCAGTCCCTCACTTCACATCTAACATTATTTCACTGGCTTTCATGTTGACAAAGGATATCATTTTAGCTGCCAGGCTCATTATTGATGACTGTGCTATTACAAGGATCTCTCAGCCAACATCCACACAGACTCTTGCACATCACCTTCATGACACTGTCCAGCAAAGGAAAGGTACACACGTGCCTGGCCTGCCACTTGGCTGTGCTGTGCTGCTGGGAACAGCAACAGAACGCTCAAAAAATGCCACAGGACATGCAAAACTATTGAACTGATGTAAAAAATTTCAAAGTTTGAAATGAAGGAGAAAGATACAATGGAGGTGTGGGAAGTACACAAACTATTGGCTCAGCAAGTTCATTAAAGTGCTTGGTTTGGGTTTTTTTTTTTTTTTAATATAAAAACACTGTCCTAGTGTGAATCTCTGCTAAATTGTATTGTCTTTAAAGAGGTAATTTTTCAACTGTAGACTCCTTAGAAAACCACATAAAGCGCAGAAGTTAATGAAGAAAAATAAACCTATGGTTAATGGGTTTTAATTTGATAGAAAAATTTTAGATGTTTGGAAAAGTTTAAAAGCTACAAGCAAAGAGATTCCATTATTTACACTCTTCCCCAGAGTCCTTCTTCCTCTGGCACCTGTTAACTAGCATCACAGCCCATCTGATTAAATTTGCTTTACAAAATATTCTACTTTCTTCAGCTGTTGAAAGTAGGGACTACAGGGAAACGTGAAATCCCTCATTTTGCATACAGCTGGCCTGACAAAGCCAAGGAAGTGACACTGTTAAATGACTAGCTCCTAGTCTACAGTATGTTGTTAAGTTGTACAAAAATGCTCACAGAGGGAAAATTTGATTCCTTAGTGTGCCAAGATGGATGGGATAGGAGAGGTTCATTTGTATTGTACTGACATACACTAAGGCACATACAAAGGAAGCAGAGCTGCCCAACTACTGTGATGTTTGAACATATTAAGTAAACAGCAAACTTGTCAAAAAACATATATTGCCAAGGAAGATGGAAATGGATCTCAATGTAAATTTCCCTCAGGGGGGAAAAAAAAAAAAGGAAGAAAAAACCAGAAACATTACAGCCATTCACTTTATTATCCTAGCTCCTTTGCTGCTGACCCTTTTACACAGGGTTCCTCAGAAGCGGTAATCCCAGTGAAAAGGATGATTGTTGAAGTACCAAAGAAGCTTAAATAAAGGAAAATGCCCTCAAAGGAGGTACATTAAAAGAGACCCCTGGGGCAGCAGATGGCACAATGACAAAGCAAGCAGTTAGCTTCTGATCAACACACACAGGTATATAGCAGCATGAGAGTGAACAAAAAAAATGGGAAAAAAAAAAAACCCAGAATATAAACAATTGCAGGGCCTACTAACAAGGCTCGGTGGAGGTACCGCTGACCTGGGGACTGACATTGCCCCAGACTGGATCAGCTCTACCTTTCCAGTTTTAGCCAGTAACTACCTCTCTGGATACTACAGAGGGAATCTTATGAAATAGGTAAATACACTTGTTTTACTCTCTGGAAAACAAAAGGAGTAAAGCATAATTAACTTGAGAGCTTGAATCTATAGAAATGCCATGAACTGAATAAGTCTCTGATGCTGGACTCCCACTTCTGCTTTAATCTCAAGAATTTCATATTCACCCGTATGCGACTGTAATTTGCCAAACTTCAAGTAACCCTGAATTTAAAAACACTGGGTAGATACAAGCCTTCACTTACCACTGAAAAACGTCCTGGAAGGTGGCTGCTTCCACAAGACTCCAGTTCTAACACACGGGTTCTCACATATAAGGAATTTACAGCTAGTCAGCAAACTGCAAATACAACAAACAAGAAACAGTTACTTAAGTACAAATATTTAATAATGCAAACGTAACAGTTCAATCTAGCAATAATCTTATATTCAGACGGTAAATACCACAGAGGGAAAAGTCTCCTCAAAGTAACACAGAATTCCCACTGAGCCTATTCCCTTCCAGCCTATTGCTTCCCTAAAAAAATCAAAATCCCTGAATATCCAACTGTTTCTGCAGTATTCAGGATATTCAGGGATTTATCTAGTGTTGCATCTATTTTATCTTTTATTTTTCTTACCAAATATTGACATATGTTCCTCTTGAGTTTAATTTTGTTGTAACAGTGATACAATACTGAGTACTGTATGAGCTGATCTTGGCAAGAGCCCCTTCCAGGCAACTAGTTATGGTGTCATTATGTATCATATCCTGGCCTGTTTGGAGCTTTAACATGTTGGTGATTGTGAATACAATATGAGTCCTTTTTAAAAAGCAAGCTCATGTAATCTAATATCATCTTGTTTTATGCACTGCCCTGGCCTACATGTTTAGTAATCTATTTTTTTTTTTTAATAAGCAATTCTAGGACTGATGAGAGTTACTACTCTCTAAATTTGCTTCCAGTTTAACATAGACCAATTTTATCCAACAGCACACAAACAATTTCTTTAACGTCAGTAAATGACTTGTATTTTGCTATGGAAAACAAAAATGTTTAAAACAAGATTGCTTTAGTTACGAGGAAAGTACATAGCACAAACATCATTATCTTTTGTAACAACATGGCTAATGTATATTTACTTCCATCCAAAAGTAATGTTTACACTGGGCAAAGCTGAATTCAGCCATGCTGATTAAAACAAGCTCTGCTTACAAATGTAGTGGTAAATTTTGTAACAATCGTTTAGCACTTGGGATTATTCCATCTCTACCAAGCTGCTACACAGGTGTGTCATATAGGAACTTCCTACAAGAGCAAATATCTTAAGAGACACTTCGGAATGGGTTCTTGTATCTCCTTCCCTGCCATGCTGGTGGGGAGGAGGAGTAGACAGAAAAGTTCTGGATTCTATGAAGAAGTAGTATAATTTATTAGACCGACTGGTAGAGCTGGAAAAGTAAAAAGGCTGCCAGGCACAGAAGCTCTTCTTTAGAATTTATCTTAGCACTCTGTGCACTGGTGAGCTATAATGTGAGTGGTTATCCCACTCTGAAAACACATAAAATAGACTTATAACTGGCCAACGCAGGGAAAACGTTCAACCAGGATTTTTTTTCTAATAGATCTGAAAAGGATCCATCCAACTGTACAGGAACTATTCCTGTTCAAAGTCTGCAAATAAGCACATTTAGACAAGTACTTGAAGATGGCATGGCTACACCACATCCTGCTGTTAGACAGGATCACAGGGCTGGAGAGGGGCAGTGTTCTCACACCGACAGGCTCCATCCCTTGGGAAGAACCAGCTCTGGCAGGTCTTTGTGCAACCCACTCATTCCTGAGATGCAAATGTCATTGCTGGGATGTCTTCATTCGTCTCCCTGACCTTTCATCTGCTCTTGATCAGATACACGCTGAGTACAGAATTACTTCATTAGCTTACAAGCTATTGCATCATTTAGGGAGATTAAATTCCAGGAAGTGATTATTAGTAATATTAAGAATTAATTTCAGATATCTTCCGAGTCACATACAGACATTATCTCTTTATTTAGAAGAAGAGTCTACAAATAGCAGGTTTCTTGTCTAGAAATCATATAATGATACTAGTAGACACTTGCTAACAGTGCTTTAATGTTAGCCAAGAACAAAGAGCTAGAGTTTTCACTTATTCCCCATAACATGGTCAGTAATATTTCACTCAGCCCTTCAGCTTCATGCTCTATTAAACCGCTGTATTAACTCCAATGTGGCAGGACAGTCCCTCCCCAAAACACAGGTTCCTGTAACCAGGTGCTAAACATGCCACACTGCTGCATCATCTCCCAGGATAGTATTTCCTCAGCAAGACCAAAAAAACATCCCACATTGCTGCAGAACCTGCATGGTTGACATAGCAATGTGATGTAATTTTATCATGAACAATGAAGTCAGCTGATTTGCTTGTGCCATACACCAGACCTACATTAATTTGCAGTGTTATGAGGTCTGCTTTACAACATATTAAAACACTGGGATAAAAGGAATACTTGCCCAGTTGGGAGCCTGTGAGCTACTTCTAAGGGATTCAAAAAACGAAGAACTAACCCAGTTAGCACTAGAGTGAGATTTACTAAAAAAGTCTTAGAGCCCCAAAAAGTCAGGGGGGAAAAATAATAATTAAAACTTAGCCACAGCCTAAAGCACTAGTATTCTCAAAACTTCTATTAGTCTTGATACATAATAACCTAAAAAAAAAAAAATAAAAAATGGACAGGCAGAATAAAACTAGCTGTGTTGGCTTGACAGAGCATCCAGGAGCTGTTCATGGTGGCAGGGCAGAACGTGCCGGGACTGGCAGACAGATTGCCACAGAGGAAGGACACAAATATTAACTGCAGACCCTAAGCTCTACGCCAAAATTGCTTTCGGTGTCCAACATGGGAAAACTTGTCTCCTCCTTCCTCTGAAACCTGTCTAAAAATAGGTAAAGATGCCAAGACTAAGTAGTTTACTGTCAGCCTCACCCTCCCCGCTCCCGGCAGCCTGACCTTGATGGGTACAAGCGTGTAGGAGAGGGGTGACCTCCTGCCTCTGCCACCACTGGGGGCTATTGGAGGGGGAACCGCTGGGATCCCATGTGAAATTCAGCCCCTCGGTGCCGTCAGCCCTCGTGGGATGAGGGACAACACTTTGTGGCCGGGCACCGAGGCCAAGTGGTCACAGCACATGGGTGTTTTCTCCAGGTGTTGAGAGAGAAGGCGGAGTGAGGGGGCTTGTGTGTTGTAAGAACACAGAATCGAGCCCTAGAGACATTACTGGCAAAGCTCTCTCCTTGCTGTGAGAAGCAGAAGCCTTCAGAGAAGCCCTCTGCCCAGGCCGGCCGCCCCCTCACAGCCCGGGGTTACATAACCCACACCCCCCAGCTTCTGCTGAACACCCACAGCCACCAAACCCGGCCGGAATCACACCGCGCCACACGCTTTTCTTCCTTAAAAAACCTAAACCCTTCATCTTTCTTTCCAGCGGGCCGAGGCTCCTCGCACACGCCCGGGGAATAAGGCCGAGGCAACAGAAACAACCCCCTTTTCACCCCGGCAAGGAACCGCCAGCCGGAGAGCCGGCCGGGGAGGAGGAGGAGGCGGCTGCGGCCCCCGGCGCGGGGGAGGCCGGACCGGGCCGCCCGGCTCCTCCTCACGCCCCCCGCGGTGCCGGCTGTCAGACAGCGGCTGCCGCTTCGCCCCCAGCTCTGACGGAACCGGACAGCGACAATCCCTGCGACAACCCCAGCGACAACCCCAGCGACAGCCGCCGCCGGGCAGCACGATGCCATCCCCCCCGCACCGTGTCCGTACCTGCTCCGCCGCAGCGCAGCCACGCCGCCCCACGCCATGGCCGCCGCCATCTTACCGCGTCGCCGCCGCCTCCTCTGCCGCCTCCCGCGCTTGAGGGGAGGGAGACAGGCGGGGGGCGGGGCCAGCGCGGCTGAAGGCGGGGCCAGGCCGGTGCGGGGAGGCGGCCTGAGGGGACGGGGTGTGGAGGGGGCTTTGCCTGAGGGGAACACGGTGTGTGGGGACGGGGCCGGTCCTCAGGGGAGATACGGAATGGGACACGGGTTTGGCTGTTCCCCAAAGGGGGATGTAGGGTGTGTTGAGGGCTGTTCTCGGGGGGACAAAGGGAGAAGGGTAGGGACAGGGCCGTCCCTGAGGTGATGTGTGAGGGGAGGGCCGTCACTGAGGTGATGTGGTGTGGGGCTAGCGGGGCGGGGCCAGCGCGGCTGAAGGCGGGGCCAGGCCGGTGCGGGGAGGCGGCCTGAGGGGACGGGGTGTGGAGGGGGCTTTGCCTGAGGGGAACACGGTGTGTGGGGACGGGGCCGTTCCTCAGGGGAGATACGGAATGGGACACGGGTTTGGCTGTTCCGCAAAGGGGGATGTAGGGTGTGTTGAGGGCTGTTCTCGGGGGGGAAAAGGGAGAAGGGTAGGGACAGGGCCGTCCCTGAGGTGATGTGTGAGGGGAGGGCTGTCACTGAGGTGATGTGGTGTGGGGCCGGGGCTGTCCCTGAGGGGACATGATGTGGGGAGAGGGCCATCCCTGAGGTGATGTGGTGTGGGGGGCCAGGTCTGTCCCTGAGGGGACATCATGTGGGGAGAGGGCCGTCCCTGAGGTGATGTGGTGTGGAGCCAGGGCTGTCCCTGAGGGGATATCATGTGGGGAGAGGGCCATCTGCCGTCCCTGAGGTGATGTGGGGCCAGGGCTG
>NW_015090783.1:8368860-8408213 GCF_001431845.1 Calidris pugnax | reverse complement strand
GGGGGAGGAGGAGGAGGCGGCTGCGGCCCCCGGCGCGGGGGAGGCCGGACCGGGCCGCCCGGCTCCTCCTCACGCCCCCCGCGGTGCCGGCTGTCAGACAGCGGCTGCCGCTTCGCCCCCAGCTCTGACGGAACCGGACAGCGACAATCCCTGCGACAATCCCTGCGACAACCCCAGCGACAACCGCCGCCGGGCAGCACGATGCCATCCCCCCCGCACCGTGTCCGTACCTGCTCCGCCGCAGCGCAGCCACGCCGCCCCACGCCATGGCCGCCGCCATCTTACCGCGTCGCCGCCGCCTCCTCTGCCGCCTCCCGCGCTTGAGGGGAGGGAGACAGGCGGGGGGCGGGGCCAGCGCGGCTGAAGGCGGGGCCAGGCCGGTGCGGGGAGGCGGCCTGAGGGGACGGGGTGTGGAGGGGGCTTTGCCTGAGGGGAACACGGTGTGTGGGGACGGGGCCGGTCCTCAGGGGAGATACGGAATGGGACACGGGTTTGGCTGTTCCCCAAAGGGGGATGTAGGGTGTGTTGAGGGCTGTTCTCGGGGGGACAAAGGGAGAAGGGTAGGGACAGGGCCGTCCCTGAGGTGATGTGTGAGGGGAGGGCTGTCACTGAGGTGATGTGGTGTGGGGCCGGGGCTGTCCCTGAGGGGACATGATGTGGGGAGAGGGCCATCCCTGAGGTGATGTGGTGTGGAGCCAGGGCTGTCCCTGAGGGGATATCATGTGGGGAGAGGGCCATCTGCCGTCCCTGAGGTGATGTGGGGCCAGGGCTGTCCCTGAGGGGACATGATGTGGGGAGAGGGCCGTCCCTGAGGTGATATGGTGTGGGGACAGGGCTGTCTCTGAGGAGACATGTTGTGGGGAGAGGGCTGTCCCTGAGCTGATGTGTTATGGGGACAAGGCTGCTCCACAGAAGGAGGTATAGTATCAGGACAAAGCTGTTCCTCAAAGGGAGGTATGGTTTGAGGAGGGGACAGCTTCTTGGGGAGTTGAGCATGAGGCAGTTGGGGTTCAGCTGCTTCTCAGTGTTGCTGTTGACCACAGATATGGGAGTACCAGGGGTGTCAGGGCATGGATTTTACTGGCAGGGGACACAACATGGGACAGACACAATGCTGTTCCTGCAAGTGAGATGTCAGGCAGGGTAGTGCAGTAATGTCTGATCCTACTTTGGTTGTCCCTTGCCTGCATCCTAGCAGCAGAGAGAGGATTTTAGAGAGATTATTTGGTTTCCACCCTCTTAGATGCACACCCAGATAGATGCATAGATGCCACATTAGTGAGAAGTAGCTAATTACCATTTTCTGACAGTGGTAGAGGGGTAGTTTCATAGGGTGAATCAGTAGGAAAAGAATTCTAGAGTCTGTTGCTGTGTTTCCGCATCCTCAGTGCTTTAGAACATGGTCCTCTCAGCTTACTTGGTTACTTTACATCTGTAATTAATGTTTGTTTGTTTTCCTGACCAGGCCTAAATGAAGTCTACAGCATCTTCATGTCATTCTGCTTTTTTCACATCACCACAGAGAGCAACATAATATCTGTATCAATATCTTAGACATACACGTATCTTCTATTTTTAAAGATGTAAAATTTGGGCAGAGATCCAGATGCAGCCCTCATGTAACACTAATAATATTAGCTGACTGAGTTGTTGGGATGTACATATATCCTGAGCTAACATAATGGTAGGATTGGCAGGAAGTAAAGACTCAAAGAAGGTGGGATTTGATCCTGTAAAGTGCTTTGCTACAAGCATTGCAAGAGCCATTAGCTTTGATGTCTAACTGCACCCTGCTGGTGGGCCTGACTGACAAGTTTCACCAGAAATGATTCAGGAGTGATTCAGAGGTTAAGGTGCAATTAAATGAAACACACTTGTTTATAATGTTAATATACATTGACTGAACTGGTTAATGGTCTGTCCTGATCTAATCTTTCTCCCTGGAATTAAAAATAAATAAGTGGACCTTTAACTATTTTAAAATTACTTTTATCATGTGTTCTATTCTTACATTTGGTGGGTTTTTTTTAACATTTGAAAAGATTATAAAGACTGCACTCACTGAGAAACAAAACATTCTTCCCAAAGGATACTGCCCTGTGCTAGGCCTGTGCCTGTGAGCCAAGGCAAAGAGCGGGATGATACCAGGGTTGCTCTCAGAAATGAGTGAACAGAGATCTTAGGGCTTGAGAACGTTTGTTAAGGGAGTGCAGGATGGAGTCAGAAATGTAACTCTTCTGTGATCAGCTTAGTGGGAGACATAACACCTCAACAAATGTCGCAGGCCTAGTGAGGGAGCTTAATGAAATGCAGAGATAAGCAATGGAATCCATGTATGTAGGTGCAAAAGAAGCAAGTGGAGAATAAGGACTGTGAATTACTAGGGAAGAGTACGTAAGGCAACAAAATAAATTTGGGACAAGTATTGGCAAAAATACATGAAGCAGACAAAGTACTAAGAAAATCCATAAGATGAAGAAGGAAAACAAAACTAGGAAAAAGACTTTCTTTCTCCAAGGAATTGACTATAGGAATAGTCAATTCTTTTCTAAATAGGAAAGCTGAAAGCATATTAGCAATATTTAATGCATCATCAGATCAGTTCAGTATGCACACTTTTGCTTATACATATAAGTGTGTGTGTTGAGGTTTTTTCCCTGCTGTAGAATTAATGATGTTAATCATGGCTGCTGTAATTAAGAGGTAATGTTCCAGGCTAAGCGTTAGAAAACAGGAAAATAAGCCAGCTTGGATGAGACTGTTGTGCTAGAATGGAATGAAGAGAGTCAAGAAAGCCAACAGTGTCACAGCTCTGTTCTGAATTCTTAGGGAGCCATAGGATTACTTTTTCTTTAAAATTACTCAGTAGATAAACCATTATCAGGTGAAAAAATAAGGTAAGAAGGACCCCTCAATATTCTATAGAGAGATATATTCAGTAGTTTGGACAATTCACTTAGCTTTAGATACCCTTTTTGTAAGATAAATGCAAGTCTTGCCTATCTCCCAGAGGTACTTTGGTGCCTTTTGAAACAGGAGAAGCACAATTTATTTCAAAAGCAGAGGCTTACATCTCTTCCTGTGTCTGTTCATAACAAAGCAGAAAATGCACAGACATTTTCCATCTGTGGGTAGGAATAAGACCCTGTCCCTTTCTCCTTTGCATATAAAGATATTCCATCCTCTGACAGTTTGTTTTATTTGTTAAATCTTGGTTTATCCTGTTGATGCCTAAAACCCCTTTGTTATCTTCCAGAGCCTTTGGTCATCACTGTGGAATTCCTGGTATGAGAAGGCAGAGCGTCAGGGTAGAGAGAGGATCCTTGCTGAACTGCTGTAATCATGAAGACAGTGATTTTAATTGTCCTAATCATCTTCACTTTGCTGTCTTCAGGTAAGGCTGATGTAGAGAGGGAAAGAGAATGGTGACTTCTGGATGGGTTACCAGGATACAAACTCTAATATGCTTTGATTTTGCTTTCTTCTGTGCAAAGAGGTTGTAGCTAGAACTGTGCCTGTGGTTTCTATTTGCCTGTACTTTTCCTGTTTGATCATTGGCAGATGGTGACCCTGTTAGTTTTGAAGCAGCTTGATACTCTAGTTTCTCGGCAATTCAGTGAAGATTTGTTTTCTTTGAATAGTTGAGGTCTGCGTACTCATTAACGCTGTCAAAAGTAATCAGTGTATTTCAACCTGCACTGCTCTAAAACCACAATGGGTTCTTTTTTGGAACTGTGCTGAAGTAACGTCAAAACAAGTAGAGTACTAATGTCTGATCCTATGCTCAAAGAAATAAAAACTTCAATGTTTTAACTGTAAACATTATTCCAGATTGCCAGAGAACCAAATGCTTAAACATCTGGAAATGACAATGTTAGAGATGTTGTAGTGTTTTCTATGCATTCAGTCCTGGTTTTCATTACATGGTGTAAGTGACATAACTGCATGCTATTTTTGTATATAATAATTTCTCCTTAAATGCTTATCTTCTTGAGATGAATATGATGATATATTTCAGATTAGAAGGCATTTAATAGGAAGAATACAAAATAAGTCATAGCACATCCAAGATGGAATAATTGGAGCCTAAAGCAAAAGAGGACGTGTCTGGACTACTTAGGATGTAGCTTCATCGTCAGCTTAAACCAACCAACCCCCAGACTTCCCCTGGAAAAGGAGGTTTCACCTTCTCCTCCACCTTAAATGTCATCTTCCTTCTTTCTGCTGGCACTGTTCAGTTCTGGTTTTTATTGGTTACTGAGTTTTCAGCTGCAAAAATATCTGATAACTGAATAGTTCAGTTCTGCTACAAATTTATGGAGTGTTCCTGTGCAGTTTATTTAATCTCTTTGTTTGGCATCCAGAAGGGAAGATAATTCTTACTAACTTCCCGCTTGGAAGAGGTAGGATTGTAAGGATTTTGTTGTTAGTGTTTATTCAATACTCTGCTCAGCACAGTACATGATTCTTCATTGTCAGCAACCGAATTGTCCCTAGTTTCTGTTTTTCATTGTGGGTGTTGTCATGGAAGATAAACCTTTCTATCTTGAGGGAAGTGCAGCAAGTTACTTGTCATTGCTGAGGCAACACTTAGATAGTATGTTGTTTAAAACCAGAAGAAGGTCCAAATCATAAAAATGCCATCATAATTTCAAATAGTCCCACATGCTCACTTTCTGGATTGAGGGATTTGGTTTAACTCCTTTGTAAAGTAGCATTTAGATGTGAACTTCTTCCAACTTAAGATTTTCATACTTCTCATACCTAAGGTTTTCTGAGTCTGGAGCACTCATGTGGGTCTTATTATTTAAAATCAAGTAGTCCGTGTCTGGAAAGAAAATAGGGACGAAATACTGTTCTAACAAAGCATGGGGCTCAGTGGGAAATGCTGTTCTGGCAAGGCACGTAGCTCAGTGCTGGGAGACAGCTGGGGCCTGGAACACCAGTTATTGTCTGTTCAAAAAACAACAATCCCCCCTCTAAAGACTAAATTCAACAAAGCTAAAGCAACTTGATCCCCTGCCAACATCCTCCCTCCATGCTTCTTGTTCTTTTGCAGGCTTAGTTAATGACTCTCTAGAACTTTGTAACAGAAATACTAAGATTGGTATGGATAAATTTTTGCATGTGTGCGTGAAAGCACCAGAGGAAACAGCAGAGCAAAGGTTAACAGAATGTCCTGTATTGATAACCAAGGACACAACTGGCAACAATAAAACTGACAAACCCTGGGGAATGCGTTGTTTACATCAAGAGGTCTGTGCTCTGATAAGGTCACATCACAATTGGCTTGTTAGGAGAAAAACTGCAGTCTGATAACAGGCAGATGGTAACCCTGCACTGTAAGTGCTGTTCCTCTTCTTGCTATCCCGACAGGAAAACAGACCATAGCCATAAGGGTGTCCTTGCCTTTGTTTCCTCATTTCGGTTAGCAACCTTGCCAAAGATTCATGGAGAATGAAGCAAGGAAGATTCTGAGGCAAAAGATCATGATGTAATAATTGATTCTTGAAAAATCTACCTAAAACTAGTTTGCTGCTGCCAGTCAAGAGGAAGCAAAGAGATACAGTAAAGACCCAACAACAAAGATTCATTGTCTTCCATGCTGGGCAAAAGAGCTCTTGGTCAAACTGCTTGGGCACATCTCTTGGGTGCCTGTAAGTAGGTGGATATGTGAGTGCGAGTGAGCAGAATGCACTTACTTGTGAAGTTAAAGAAAATAAAATAGCTTCCCTTTTCATAAGGTCTTAAACTGAGGTTTTTTTTTTCACTGAATCCTACAAATCTTGACTTCTGTGTTGATCCTACAGGGAAGAAATTCCGATGGTGCACCCTTTCTGACCTAGAACAGAGAAAGTGTGCTGAACTCTCCAAAGCACTGACGGCTGTGCTGCCCCTTGCTACTGCCAACTCGTTTACTAGGATTTCTTGCATCAGAGCCCATAATACATATGACTGCATTGATAAGATCAGGGTGAGTTCACAGAGATTTCTAAAACTGATTTTGAGTCCAACTCCTCTTTTGAAGAAGAAACTGCTAAACAGAATCCATGGGAGAATAAAAGGATACTGAAATGATGGTATTGCATGTATGACAAAGTATATGGTAGCTTGAGAGGCAAGAATTAAAACCCATGAACATTCTACTAGATGTACTATTTTATCCCAGCGAACGTGCTTGCAATCTCCAGGAAATAAGTAAAAAGCTACTTGGAAATAAATGGACAAAACCAAGCTACTAAATTAAGAATTGCTCAGAGCATCCCATTGCTTGTGGATTTTGGTCCTACTCTGATTATAATCAGTATTTTCTCTTCCCTTTCTTCCCTACTATTTTTAGCCCCTAGTCAATCTTTTCTGAAGTAAAGAGCAAAAGCCTTTTTTCATACAAAAATCTTTAATTTCAATAAGACGTCTGACCATTTGTAAGCTGGTAGGCTTCATACCAGTTCTGAAATTCCATTTTCATAATGCTGTATGCTTTGAAAAAAATCACTAATGAAAAAGGAAGATAAGCATTTGATGTAGAATAATTTAAATAACATACCAAAAACTTTTGTTAATAGACTCTAGTTCCATTTTCTGGATGGTTATGGAAAGATTACAGCCAGGAGAACTCTCAGAAAGATTTGGGGTCTTGGGGGAGCAGCAGGAGGAAACAGTAGGAGGAAACAGTTGGCAACAGAATTGTGTTTTTGGAATGGAAAGAAAGAAAAGGTGATACTGGAAAAGGACAGGTGTTTTTTGAAGGTGACTGAGCCTTCATAGCGAATGTTTCACCATGCTTAGTAGCAGAGATTCAATTAAAAACAAAGCAAATGCTTGGAAAAGCCACTGGTTACTACTTCTCAGGCAGAAACTCTGCTCTTTGAAGCTGCTCTGTTTGATTTGAGGGTTTTGCTGTTTTTAAGGTGAACAAAGCAGATGCTGCCTCCTTGGATGCTGGAGATGTTTACTCTGCTGTAAAGCTGTATGGTTTGACAGTGGTGGCAAAAGAGATCTATGAGCAAGGTAGGTTCATAAAGCAAAAGAATAAGCTGTACTTCTGATTTGGCTTATAAATTGCTGTGCAGTGAAAGGCAAAGCTTAAGAATTCTTGAAAAAAGTCTGTATGTTTTCATTAACTTTACAGGAGTATGGAGGTGACTAACAACTATTTCTAAAGTACTTATTGATGATGAACAAAATATGAGTGGTGCGTTGTATCTAGTAGCCTTTCTGTATGTCACTGTGACAAATGGTCTGTATCTACCTGTGCCTGCAGCACTAGTGTACTGGAGTTCTACATCTTGCAGGGTTTTATAAGGGTTTTATTCCATCTGTGTCAATTCTTACACCATGCTCTTTACTAGCACAACTGAACATTTACTAGCAATTTCTTGAGAGACTAGGTTCCCTCACGAATTAATTCTCTCCCTCTCATTCTAAAGAGACAGGAATGTAAGGTGGAGAATCTTGTTATGGTAAGATTCCTCTTAATTCATAGCAGACCTGAACAGTCTGTGCAATGAGTGATTTTTAACATAAGGATAAATAAGTCTGAGCCAAAATCAAGCATACAGTAGAAAATACTTCACAATACCTAAACAGCGTGATATAAGTGTTCAAAATTCTTGAGAAGCATTTGCATTGGGTGATGAAGCTGGATGATCTCGCAAGCCTTTTCCATTAGATTTTTATGTTCTTGCTTTGCACATCACTTGCATCGCTCAGTTTGACAAGGTGCTGTGTAACCAGGATATGGTGAAGTTGCTGGCATGGGTACCTATGTTTCATATACCCAAGATATTTTCTTTTCTTTAGCCATGGTCACAGAAGTAGTTGAACTCCTTTACACAGATGGAAGCTGCAGAATTGGGATTTAGTTATTTCTGTTACATATTTTGTCCTATTGCAGGGAATTGTGTGTTTGCTGTGGCCGTTGCCAAACGAGGAACTCTGGATATCCAGAGGCTACGAGGTGCACGCAGCTGCCACAATGGAGCCAGATGGACATCAGGCTGGAATATTCCATTTGGCTTCCTCCTTGCAAGAAATGATCTTTCCTGGGATGAGGCGCAACCTCTGAGCCAAGGTGGGTGATAGGAGCCATGGGGCTATGTCTCTGCCCTCAGCAAAAATGACTGAAATACAAGCAGGTGTAGAATGAACTGAGCCATGTGGAAACTGAAGGGCATTGTGGATGAGATGTGTCTTGGAGTGTTTTTGATACTGGCTCTTGGGTCTCTTTAGAACTTTTCTAGTGATCTCGAAGCAGCAGAATTGTTACCAAAACAGGAAATCTTTGTGTCCAGTATGGCACAGGGAGCAAATCTTTGCAATATCTAGCCAGCACAAAGATGGTTTCAAACAAGCAACATTTGATCACTCTGTTTCCAGAAAATGTTTCAAATTTGAAGTTTAGACAATGAAGCTGAATTTGCTGATTTATTAATGTATTTATTAAAGCACTGTAGTCCTAGTTATGCCTGTGCTATATTTGCCCCCTTTTCTTCCATTTTTTCCCATTTGACTTTTTTCTTTCTTTTTCTTTTTCTTTGTTTGTTTTTTGTTTCCTTCTACATCTGCAGTAATCAGTGATTATTTCAATGCAAGTTGCATTCCTGGGGTTGGAGTTGCTGCTCCTCGACTGTGTGCTCTCTGCCAAGGACAAAAATCCTATGTCAGAGACAAGAACCACTTCTGTGAAACCAGCAGTAACGAACCCTTCTACGACTCTGAGGGAGCCTTCAGGTGAGCTCTGTGACACTTGTACTGAATTTACTTTCGGGGAAAACCACCTTGTGATGGAGGAAAGGCCAGGTGACATGTTAATAGGATGGCATTTGTCTTCCTGCAGGTGCTTGAAGAATGGAGTGGCAGATGTTGCCTTTTTAGATCATCTAACAATTATGGGTTCCACAGGTAATTCTAAAAACTCAGATTCCTTTTAACCTCTGTCTGTGCTACACTCTGCTTGGGAGTTTGGGGGATATGCCTATATTTTTGTTGTTTCCAGAGAAAATTCAAACCCTGCAAGCAGTTCTATGGTATTTCTTGGCTCTCCACACAAGTCAGAAGGAAACAGAAGAGAAAGGAGTAAGTGAGACATAATTGCTCACAGGGGATTCTTAGAATGGGAGCAGACAGGTGTTTATACAGGTGTTGTCTTCAGCCTGAAGTCTCTGATGCAGCTGTCAGTATTTGCATTGCCTGAGTTATAAGATTCCTTTAAAAATCCAGTGTATTGAGCTGCTAGAACATGCAGTTCCCATATACCTGTTTAGTATCTTCATACTCAGTTGAGCACAGCATCAACATTTTTGAAGGTGGTTATCAGTAGTATTTGCAAGTAAATATTTTTAAACAAACATATTTATTTAAGAGTATTTTGGAGTACCCCTGGCTGAGGTCCCTCTCTTTCTTAAGAGTGTATCGAAGACAACTTTCCCAAGTGTGCTTAATACACTTTATTTAAGAGTATTTTGGAGTACCCCTGGGTGAGATCCCTCTCTTTCTTAAGAGTGTATCAAAGACAGCTTTCCCAAGTGTGCTTAATACACTGTGCTGCTTGAATAATCCTTGAGCAACTTCCTCTGAAAAATGTTCTACCTTCCATCTCTGTGCCTGCTGCCAAGTCACATCTCATTTCATAGATTCATGAGTGTCTTCTTGTTTCAGAGGCAGAACAACAGGAATATGAACTCCTGTGTCCTGATGGGACTACGGCTGAGCTCACCGAGTACAGCACCTGTAACTTGGGCAAGGGGCCTGGCCGTGGCATCATCACCCGCCACAACTTCCAGAAGATCACCAACAAATTTCTTGCCATGATCCAAGTGAGTGGGTATTGTAAGCTGTATATCTCCAGACACAAGCTTTTCTTCCTTCTTTCTTGAGAAATGTCTAGTTAGTATGAATAAGGACTAAAAATTGGTTGTTCTGTGGAAGGGTCCATTGGCTTCTGGAACAAGGTTTTACTTCTCTCTAAAGTGTTCCTCTGTAGAAGGCTAGGAATAAGTAAAGAAGGGAAGAAACCATAACACCCAAAGTGGAAAATAGCTAATAGTGTTCATCCTGCCCTGGAACTTCTATGAATTCTTATGTAGCTAAGGCAGACACATAGGGTCAGGCAGGTTTTACTGTTGTTCCTCTCTTTTTCTCAACTTAGAAATAGTTTCTGTTGCCTTGACATCCAGGAATCTATTTGAAGCTGAACCTGAAATGCATATTTAAATACAAATGTAAAGGATTTATGAAGCCACCCAGCCCTTAAAATAGTCCAGCAGACAGTGAATACTTCAACCCAGTGGGCTGAGTTGTGCTGTCACGGGGACTCTGGCAAATAGCAGTTGTACAAAATCTCTTCTTTATTGAGAGATCTTCATATGCCTTTTTCAGTGGAGTTATTAACACATATCTTAGCTGTGTTCTGCTCCCACCCCAGCAATGGCTATGCAGCAGTGTTCCTCATCCACACCTCAGTGCTTTCTTCTCTTCTGGTACCATCAGGCTGAACAAAGCTACTTTCCCCATCATGAAGCACAAGATACATTGTACCCTTTTACTGCACTGAGAAACACAATGTTTCTCACTCAGCTACACCCCCTCAGTTGCCTTTCCAGGGTAGGAGACATTGAGCACAGCCCAACAAATTGGAATAACTAAGATGAGAAAAAAATCTTTGAAGAAGTCAATCATATAGTGGAACCATCCACTCACTGCAGTACCTGTGGGCTTTGTCCCAGCGTGATGGAACCCTTGAGTGCTATGTTGGTATGAAGGGAGGGGAGGATGAGGCTGCCTGTTGATGAGCAGATTTGTGGCAATTAAAAGTGTTGTTCTTGTCCTAGCGCCTCTTTGGGCGAAAAGGAAAGGAAAGAGCCAGGTTTGAACTCTTCACTTCAGCACCCTTTGGAGGAAAGAACCTGCTGTTCCAAGATGCCACTCAGCACCTGCAGCTTCTTGAGGAGCAGCTGGAGATTGCCTACGTCCTTGGTCTGGATTATGTGGCTCTCCTTAAGGGTCTTGGCCATGAAGGTGAGAAGCCTTCCAGAGGACTGTAGCTAAGGAAAGGGAAGAAAAACTTCTCTTTCCATGTTATTCCTCCGTGTCAGGCATGAATGCATAGACCTAAACATCCCCTTAGCAAAGAAGAGATTAGTGCACAGGTGACATGATCTCACTCTGCTCCTTCCTTCTGATGCAGGGAGCTCTTTGGACAACAGTGTTGTGCGCTGGTGCTGCATCAGTGATGCTGAGCTTCGCAAATGTGAGGAGTGGGCACTGAGCATCAAATCCGACCCCTTGGTCTGTGTCCAAGCAACTTCCATGACTAAATGCATTGAAATGATCAAGGTAGGAGACTCCTTCTGGTCAGAGTATATCATAAATGGCACAGGGTGTCTATGTCCTTGTCTGAGCTGAACAAGGGGAAAAACAGCCTGTAAACTGGAGGAACCAGTGGGAATGAGAGGGAGTGTATACAGGGAAATTTCCAAGCCGTGGGGAAGTACAGCTGCTTGGTTACACAATTCATGCAAATCCTGGTTGTGTTATTTTCTATAATGCTGTTGGCAGAGTAGTGAGGCTGATGCTGTCACCCTGGACGCAACACATGTCTACATTGCAGGGAAGTGTGGATTGGTGCCTGTAGCTGCAGAATGTTATGGTAAGTGCTCAGGTGACCTTAGCATAAGGGAGGGAATCAAAAAAGTACCATTAAAATATAGTTAAATTTCCACAATGTATGATGGAAGCAGGAATCAATATATATGTCCAAATACTCTTCCCAGCTCTTCCACTAACTGGCTCTACTATTTGGTCTGGCTGTTTATTATATCTCTTCTGTTGACATGGCTCAAGAGTATTTCAAGGTTTTTGATGGGGTGCTGCCATGTAATAGGAATGACAGCAGTGACAACATCCTTAATGGGTGCCTCTCCTCCGCAGGGGGAGATTGTGCTGCTAAGAGCGTGGAGGAAACAAAGAAACAAATTCATCTGAAGCACAAAGGTAACAGGGCAACTTTGAGAAGGCAAAAGGTTTAGGTTTTCCTGAGGCTGCCTCTGGGATTTATGAAGGGATATATTTGCATGTTGGTTTGGGAAAGAAACTGCAGTGCATGTTCAGTAGGAGCTTTACAGATAATGCCAGGCAGCTGGGACAGGAGCTTTGTGGCTAAGCAAGGAGTGCAGATCCTCTGCTGTAGCTGAAGATATCATGACAGCATGAGGGAGGGAAGAAGGGGGCTGTACCTGTCTGGAATACTTAATTGCCTTGATATAAATGGTTGTGGTCATTGCTTTACAGTGCTGCCACCGGTTTATGCTGTTGCCTTAGCTAAGAAAAACACCAAACAGATTAATATCCATAACCTCAGGGGAAGGCGATCCTGCCACAGTCACCTGTACAGTCCTGGAGGATGGTTACTTCCTTCCAGATACACAGTGGGAGCTCTGGAGAACGACACTGAGAACTGTGACATTGGCTCTGGTAAGGGCTGCTCTGGGGTATCTGTTGACTAGACCATAGAAATCTGAAGCTCCAAATTTGGGCATAAAATGGAAATGGGGCCATGAGGGTTTGACCAGCAGGGGATGACTGCAGCCTCGCTGTGCTGAAGCAGCTCTTCCTCCTATCTGACAATGTGTGATTCTTCACACTATTTAGCCCTCTTCTTGCTAGCTGTTAGAATGGAGTTTCATTCCTGTCTTTTCCCTTGCACGAAAAGGCTTTGGCATACCTTGCCTTAATCTCACCTCAGTTTTCTCTCTTCAGTTTATCAGAGTTACTTTTGGAAGGGCTGCATGCCAGGAGCAGACGGAAACCTCTGCAAGGTGTGCATTGGAGACAGTGAGGTGGAGGGGGCTCGAGCGTCCAGCAGATGTGCTGCAAGTCACAATGAACGTTACTATGGCAATATGGGAGCACTCAGGTAAGCCTTCTGTCAGAGTCAGAAATGCAGAGCAATAGCCAGAATTGGCTTATTATTTTGCTGCTGGTTTCCTTTGGAGATTTTTTTTTTGTTAAGTAACTGGCTATATAAACTTTGCTAGCTTGTATTTTGTTTTGGTTGCAGTTGCTATGCAATGCTCAGCTGATTGGGGATTCAAAATAGTCATGAAACCATTTCCAGAGCAAGACAATGCTTCCAAACATGTAAGGCTTAGAGCATTGGTACTGACTCATTGAAGAGAAGGGCTGAAAGGCAGTTAAGTCAGAGCAGAGGTGATGTGGTGAGCAGCAGTGCAGGGTATGGGGGGCAATTAAACAGACTGGTGATATTAAAAAAAACATATTTGAAGCAGAGGCAGAGAAGAATATTAAAAGTGCAAGCACTTTTGTAGAAGATACATAATGCATTTAGTTGAATTGCATTCTCTTTCCTGGCCAGGCACAGATGAGGCTGCATGGACATTGTGCCACAACTTTGACTTGGAGCTGCTTTAAGGGGTGAAAGGAATAGTCTTATCAAATACATGAACACTGTCCACCAAGATCTATAGGGACATCACTAACTTCTTCCATATTACAACCAAGTAATTACAGATGAGGAGGATACTTCCACCTACTCCTATTTTTTAGCTTCAGGTGACTGTACACATATCAGTCATAGTGGCTGTCTGATAATTTCTTGGGTTTTTTCCTGCACTAGGTGCCTAGTTGGCAACCCCAGTGGAAGAAGCTTCGGAGATGTAGCTTTCCTGGAACACTCTAACCTACTCCAGAACATACAGAGTGAGATGCGGATATTCTCTTTTCCTTTGAGAATGTTCATTAGTGCCAGTTACTTCCCACACAGCAACTATCACTCCTGAGGATCAGCTTTTACAGGTTTAATCTGGGTTCATGAAGTTGTGTTTGCGACAGGAAAATTGCAAGAACCTTCCTGCATGCAGGTCTTCCAGTAAAGCTCAAAATTCAGACACTGTTCAGTTTTAGAGAGGAAAGAGGAAAAGTCACTGAGTGCAAAAATCAAGGTGTGTTTTGGGGGGTAAATCATCCTTGGAGACTGCACTAATTTTTGGGAAGCCCAAAGCTTCAAAAAAACAAGTGACTTTTCCCACCAGACTTTCTCCCACAGGCAACCATAGTGCATGTACACGTTTTTAATCAGAATTTGAAGAATGAAAATGGTAGATAAGAGCAGTGCCGTGGGCTCTTTGTGCTGGGAGATTTTCTGTGGCTTCCTTGTGACATGGCAACTTCCTCGTGTTGTTTCACAGACATTTGGGGAATAAACAGTCCAAATAGCTTAATAGGTAAAAATACTGCAAATTATTTTGTCTTTCACAGTTTCTGAAAAAAACATCGTTACTACACAGTGAAATGTTTAAATGCCTCTGGGAAATACTGATCTTTGCTACAGACTAGCAATTGGATTTTGTTGATGAAAATGGTTTTGGTTACAGTAGTTTAAATCCCTGCAATCTCTTAAATTATGCCCACTGCTCTAACAGCCAAAACATGCTGCCTTTTCCGAGCTGTGAAGTTAAAGGGAACTCACATTTGGTTCATCAGTGCTGATAAAGCACACTGAAATTCTAATTTAGGCAATTTCAGTAACAGAAGAGACTTTTCTAAGAGAGGAATCTCTCTAAAATCAAGTGGAGGTGTAAGGGCCGGGAAACCCACAGGAATTCATGCAGCAATGAGTGGTTTGTTTGGGGAAGCAAAGGACATGCCAGCTCAATTGCTTTGTTTTCCAAAAGTGGTCTGATTACTGATGAAGATGAGGCAGGATAAGCTGTTTGTGTGCCTTGATGTTACTCTAGTTTTTAGTTGACAGGTGCAGCTTAAGTTCAGTGTTGTGTCTCTTCAGAGAAAACACTACCCTGTTCCTAACAAACGACCAGGTAGCACGCCGCGATTCTTTTGAACATACTGACTAAACTTCTTCCTCTCAACGTTTAATATTTTGCATGAGATGCACCCTGTCTTCTGCTTTTGTTTTTAAAAAAGTATTCATTTTCACTTCATCTTCTTTTCAGATCTGGACAGCTCTGGTTGGGCAAAAGGTTATACCCCTGTTGACTTTGAACTCTTGTGTCCGGATGGCACGCGAGCTGCAGTCACAGAGTGGGCAGGCTGTAACCTTGGCCCCATTCCCCCCAGCGCCGTTATGACTCGACCAGTCACTGTCACTAAAATCTATGACTTTCTAATGAAATCCCAGGTAAAGCAGATAACAGGGAAAAAGTTAGCATGTTATCACTTGTTATGTGCAACTGCTGTAAACCCTTTCAAGATCAAAAGCTTTAGATACTAAATACATAAATTGCCTTTGGGTCCAATATGAGAGAATTAAGAATGTGCAGAAAAGACTGAGAAAATAATTACTTGCCTTCTCTGAAGGGGCATTTTGGCACCAGTTGCCATTCTGTAGTGGTTATAGTTTTGCTGAGAAATAAGCCGCTGCAAAACTGCATCTTTTTGTACAAATAAGGACAGTGATAGGTAAAAGTGGAACCTTTTTTCTGCTAGATGTTGCTATAAAACTGAGGGTCACCAGCTTAACCTACTATTTACGATCCAATCTTTGAAACTTATTTCTTCCCTGTTTAGGAATCTCTGGAAAGCAAACTGGATTCTGAATTCCATCTTTTTCAGTCATGGAAGTATGGGGAAAGTGATCTGCTTTTCAAAGATACTACTCAGTACCTTGTTCATGCCAGTCACTTGAGCTATCAGGAAATTCTTGGAGCGTCTTTCTTTCAACTGGCAGAATTGGTGTTTAATTGTACACCTGCAGGTAAAGTCAAGTTCTTAATTTTGAGATAGACAAAAATGCAAAGCAGGAAGCCTTCTGTGAATAGCCATTGCCCTTTTGTTGAAGTATGTTCTACATAATCTTGTTAGTAACAATTTTCCAAGGAGTATTGTGTTTGGAGCTCCTTTAGAACCTCCAAAAGCAGTGAATCTGGAGCTTTACAGGAACAGAAAAAGCAATACATTTTACAGCAAATATGAGGTTATTGAAATAGGACTCGTTTACTCCCACTGTGAAATATTTCCCTTCAATTCCAAAGATTGGTTCTGGGAAAAGGGAATCTAATGTTCATTTGGATATGCCAAACTGGGGAAAAATAGAAGAAATTTTATATTTAATTATTGAATTAACCTTGAAATAATTTAAATAATTTCCTTTTTAAAACGAGTGCACTAGAGAACTCAAGATCAAAATCTTTATAAACTTAAGAAATGGCTTTTTCATTATTTTTGACCGAAAGCCGTGTAATTGTATATAATTTATATTCTGCTGTTTTGGTGAATAGTATCTGAAGAATTTGTTATTTTTAAAGCTGATAGCATCTTTAAGTGTATACTTTCTTACTGGTTTGTAGGTATCTTAGATTTCTGCAAACAGGATATCTGTGCATCCTCATCGAACTGACAGCTAATACAGGGGCTTTGCAAGGTACATACATCACCATCAGTGTTGAAAACAAGGAAATGTGCAAGTCCAAGCTCTCCAAACAATCAGTGAGGAAACAATCATCTCTAGAAATGTATGCTGAATTCTCTTTTTTTTTTTTAAAGGCAGATGTTATGTTTTATGATAGTGTAATACTACTTATATGTCACCCCTTTCTTGTTTGGAGCATGGCATCGTGTGGAACAGCACGGGCCAGTCTGCATAACCCCCAGCACAGAACTAGGATCAGCAATTCTGTACAGCTACTATGGAGAAATCAGCATTTTTGTGGAAATAGCAGGGCCGATACCATGGACTAAAATACAGACTGTCATGAGTGGCACAGGTTAGTGAGTAGCAGTTTGCCTGGCTTGTCTTATAAACTGTTTCCACAGAAAAAAAATCAACTGACGTTTTGGTAGTTGCAGCATTGTCTTCCCTATCTGTGATTTTGGCTGCAGCTAGATAGTGCTTGTTGAATACACATATATACTATAGGTTGTATATGTAATTGCTATCAGAACCAGTAGTCTTTTCCGCATTTAACTGGGAAGAATGTGTTTGCTTTTTTAACCAAGGGTTTATAGTAGAAATCAAAACATTTTTCTCTCACGAATTAATGTGTTAAGGCATCTAAAGCCAGCAGAACTGGATGCTTGCAGCCTTAAGGTGAAGGAAAGCAACAGATATTCATCCTTGCCAAAAATTCCAACCCTTACTTTGCAGTACTTTGACACTTTGAATCTTTGATTCTCTGAACTGTCAATATATGATTTATCAATTAAACAGCATTGGTTTTACAAGCAGAACCTGCCTGAACATGACATGAAGCCTTTTGAACAGAATGTATCACGTTCCATTTTGCCTGTTACTGGGTAAAAATTTAGAGTGGGTGGCTCTTCATGGGCACATCTCACTTCAGTTTGCAAGAGGGTTATCACCTTCCACTCCTATGCAGATTTTTAATGAAAAAAAGTAAAATAAAAAAATTCTTCACCCAAAAGTTTCCAATCCTTGCTACATACATTGCAGTTATAGTAACCTCAGCTAGCAATAAATGAGATGCAAGTGGTGAAGACAGGCCAGCTGCAACAGAGATAAAGTCAATGTATCTGCCATATAAAGGAAAAAAACATAAAAAAACCCCTCCAACAGGAACAACAGAACGAGGCAGCAGTGAAGTACACTGCTAAGAATACCTGGTTTTAAACAGTTCTGTGCCTAACTTGTCTTTCCTGTTGTTTGACTTAGTTGCCCCTCTCCTCCCCCTTTTCACTTCCTGAAAAAGAAAAAAAATTGCACTCTGACCAGCAGCAAGGGCTTTAGATTCAGTGCATCTTCACTGAGACTGCTCCGTCTCATTTGTCCCATTATTTGACATTGACTAATCAAACAGAGAGAGGATGCAAGTCCAAACTCTTCTACCTTGCAGATAAAAAGGGGAGAACTAAATGGTGAATGAAGCAAGTCCCAGAATGGCAACAGAGCAAAATCCTTACACACTGTGTTGCAGCCAGCCAGCTGGAGCCCTGCAGCAGGGGAACACAGGATGCTTGTTTGGCTCTCAAAGGTGCTCCCTTCCTTTCTGTACTGGAGCTTCCATGCCACCTGCGGGACCCACCTAACACTGCACTTCCATCAGAGAAGGAAGTGATGAGGAGAGGGAAGAAAGGCAGCTGCCAGCTTTGCCAAAAGCAGCTGAATAGCAATACATCTGGGTTATACACGATTTTATGACAGATAGATCATGCATACTTACTGACACAAGCCTAAAGAAGGCCTTAAAAAAACTGAAAGGGTCTCAGAAAAATTTATTTCCATAAATTAAAAACACACACGAAAGAAACAGTAAAATTTTAGATTCACACAATATTGAACAGAAACAAAATGCCAAGAGCATGATGAAGGCTAATGGCACAAGTGTACAAATTCTCATTGAGCTGTTCGTTAACTTGATAGCATCACACAGACCTTTAATCCACAGTTACCATCCACATTCTAGAAGAGCACCTGGAACATAATATACCAAAGGCTCACCTCAAATCAAACACAATAAATGAGAACTGCTTGCAGAAAATCACATCCAGCAAGCATCAGAACTCAAATGTATGCAGCCACAAGGCCAGCTGGGCAAATGCTGTAATATACATTAAGTAGCCTTAGCTGCTCCAGTCTTACTATGGTGAAAATAAGAGTTAGTTATTTATTTTTAAGTGATCTTTCTTCCTCCCATAATCAGCAAATTTTGCAAAGAGCTGCCTGGCTCTCCAAAACTTACTACTGAGAGACAGTACATGGCAAAAGCTTTGCAATTCGTCCCAAGCTGCTCTGGTCATCATTCTGTGAGCAATCTGTACAATGTCTTTCCATGATGATACAAAAATATTCCCATTGGAGTGGGTTCACTTCATGAAAAGGCAAGTGTACATACCCTTCAGCGAGGGAAGACCCCAAAAGATGCATTCTCTATACTTTTTTCTTTCAATTATCTGGGACAGAAGCAGCTCAGAGTGGGCAATACCTTGCTTTTGCACAGTCACTGCTCCCAGTGTACAAGCAGCAGCCACAAGGAACAAGGCTGTTCCATGAGTGCTATAAACAGGAAAGAGGAGGGAAAGGGAAAATGAGAAAGTGCACAAGCATGACTGACACCTGTATGCTAGAGGGAGGGAAGAGATGCTTTGTCTCCATTAACTTACATCTCTGTCATCATACAAATTCTAAACCAGAACAGAATAATGCTGTATATTTGTGTTTCCACAAACTAAGGTCTGGGACAAGCTAGGTAACTGCAACATCATTTTGTAACTCCTCCAATTATTGTAAACAAAAGAGAATGGAGTGTTTTCTTTGCTCTGCTCTCTCTGCTGTAGCTGTTAAAAGGAAAGCTAAGAAATGTCATTTCCAAGCAATCAGAAACAAGACAGAGCAGGGAAGCAAACAAACAAAAAAAAATCCCCCAAACCAAAAAACCCACAACCCAATGGAAAACCACAACATATTCCACATTTTGAAGCACATTTGCCTGGACCCAAGTTTCCTCACCCCCTCCTCACCTCCCATCCTTGTTTCCTTAAAAGCCCCAGTAATTCTGTCACAGCCCTCCCTTATTAACAGAAGGGGAGTGAATGCTGTGTAACAATCCCATTCTATAGCATGAACCCATAAAAATATATATCTCACTCTTGCTACATCTTCCAACCAGTCAATAATTGGGCTAATAACCACTATAGGGAAATTTTCAAACATTTTTTAAAAGGCAGTCGACCTTTATTTTTTAGGGATTTCTTTTTATAAAAATAAAGAAGATCAATTAAAATGTTCTCTAGCAGCCCAAACAGGTTAACCAGACCTTGCTGCTGAAATAGTATGTCAACATCTTCAAAATTTGCCCGCCTTGTTATTTTACCCTCAAAACCCAAACACTGCTACTTTGTGTACTCTTTTCTTTCTTTCAGTCTTCCTGATTAAAGAGAATTAGTCTCCAAAAGAAGAATGTAAACTCCTAGGAATCCTGGCACATAAACTGGGAGCAGAACAAGCCCAGATTACATTTCTTTCAAGACTCAGACACACACAGTGTAATAATCCTCTTCCATTTTTCTGCTTTCAAAGCTCTGGAATTCAACAGATCACTTGTTAATTCTTAGTTTTCTGTTTGGCCAGTAACAGAAGTGGCAGAGCAACAGAAGATAATGGTGGTATTTTCAGTCCTGCATTTATTGGGACGTTATTAAAAATACCCACCCACTAGATATTTGCTCATGTTGAAGGTAAATAGAAGCTCTATTATATGGGTAGGGAAATAAGAAAGTGCAAGTTTCAAGTGACAAGTGAAAGAAAGAACAGACTAATCAAATTTGAGCATCCCAGCAACGACAGCTTTGCCTGAATAACTTCTATAGGCACTAAAGGACATAAATTACCTGAACAGCAGCTAGCATTCATTTTGAATTATGCTTCAAGTAAGTTTAACAGAAGT
The DNA here is from genome assembly GCF_001431845.1 of Calidris pugnax. NCBI lineage: Eukaryota > Metazoa > Chordata > Aves > Charadriiformes > Scolopacidae > Calidris > Calidris pugnax. Next base: position 8,387,835 of record NW_015090783.1, on the reverse strand, counting down.
TATCCCAGAAGGGAGCTCTCTTCCTGCAAAAGGGTAGAGCTGAGAAATTGCTGCATCAGATAATTACAAATGGCCTGACGTAATGAGAAAAAAAGAAAAGCTTTCCACATGCTTTGTACAACACTGGCTATTATGAACAACAGTGCTGTCTACAGAACATCTCATTTTGAGCTATGTGAATTGTAAATCTAAAATGGTAAAAACACCCCTCAAGATGGAAAAAAAATGTTCTCGTTGGCATTAAAATCAAGTTGATATTTATACTAGAATTAAAATAACTTAAAAATGAGTCTCAAAGATTTTGCTGGTGTTCCCTGCATACAGCAGCTCAGCTTAGTTAACTGAAAACCTCTACTTACGTATCCTGCAGCTTAACGTCCTTGTGGGCTAATTACCTTCTCCTCTGGAGAAGAGGTTGACATCAGCCAAGTAGTTAAAAACTCTACTATTTGGGAAAATTAGTACTGGGCACAATTTTTTCTTAAAATATTACCTTTTTTTGAGCTCAGTCATGTTAAAAGGTGTCCTCATGCAGCAAATAAAGAAATATATACAAAGTGCAAGTTATTTAACATCTAGTTATGTGGGACTTCTGGTGCCTGAAGCCAGGAAGGGCACAAACTCAGAAGGGACCTCCTAAGTAAACAGAAGGAAGAAACAACTGAAGCAAACCCAGACAGCTACTTTTAATTATTAAAAAGTTAGTGGTGTATCACGAATGTGTTTGCTAGAATGCATCTTTATCAAAGACCATCTCTCTTCTGTCAGGTTGTTCAAAACAGCCATTACAGTAACAACAGGAGACTCAAATGTGCAAATGATCTGGAGTACAGAGTTCTAGCATCACTGAAGGTGCACTACTTCCTCCTTTATACTCCTACTCTACCCCCAAAAAGGTCTTTAACATAATTAAACGCTAGCAGTAATTTCCAGTTGTTGGGGAAGGAACGGTAAATTGTATGTGGCTGTGTTACACTCAAACAGGGACCTAAAAGAATCTTCTAGCATCACTGAAGGTGCACTACTTCCTCCTTTATACTCCTACTCTACCCCCAAAAAGGTCTTTAACATAATTAAACGCTAGCAGTAATTTCCAGTTGTTGGGGAAGGAACGGTAAATTGTATGTGGCTGTGTTACACTCAAACAGGGACCTAAAAGAATCCCTCCAATAGCATAAAAAAAAAAAAAAAAATTAGCACCTTACAGAGAGCCACAGCCAAAAACTGATCATGAGATATTAGAGGAGACTGGTAGAGCGATGTATGAAGAAGTCAGTAGATTTCTCCCAATGGGACTAATATACTAGAGGAGCTGATTGGACCATCTTCAGCTAAATGGCTCCCTCAGATGCCAGAGGCCTGCTCCTCCTCTGCCTCCGTTGCAAAAAAAGCTTCAAGGTCCATTAGCTTCTGAATCAGAAGAGCATCTAACTCTGCACTCTGCAGCGCAGCTTTTTTTGCTCGGGTGAAACTACCCACTGCTTTGATTTTGCCTCGTGTCTTCCTTTTCCGGGGAAGAGTGAAGTCCTGAAACTCCAGAATCCGCTTCCTCTTCTGCTGGCTGACAGAGATCAAGCGTCCATTTTTCTCCTTGGGCTCTTCAAAGATTGTTTCCAAGCTCCTGGGAAAAGTAAAGAACAGGACTCATGAATGCTCAAGAAGCAGTTAAGGACAGGGAGACTGGTGATTTCGTAGCACAAGTAAACACGCTTCCAACTTCTACATTTTTTGAGACCCTCCACAGCTCTTGTAATGTATAGTTATCCACAGCTCCCACCTCCTACAATTCCACATTCTTGCTAGCTAATTAATTTGTTATTGGTGCATAGACATTTGGGTTGAATCTCTTTCTATCTGTATTGCAGTTCAAAAGTACAATTATAGTCTTGATTTTCTAGAATAAATAGATTTGAACAGTAAAAAAAAGTAACAGTCTTGATAATACTGCTATACTTGAGGACAGGCAGTTATTCTTTGTATTTTAGAGAATATTTAGTTGCCTTTGAATTTTGAAAAAGTACTGTACTTGGATGGAGGCCGGAATGAATGAGTACATTAAAAAAATATACAAATCCATACTTAAACAGCTGCAAATTCTTAATTTATATTCTATTTCTCTACTTTCCATCCAAATAGTAAGTTACCATTTTTGAATTAACTTCCTCTACCACTTTAAACTAGAGCAATTTAAAAAAACCCAAACTTCTCTCCCTCTTTGCTTTCAGACACCTTAATCTTTTCACTCTCTCTGCTAAAGTAATTTACACTGATCTTAGTTTTCTCATGAGGAAGCAGAACCCACCTGGCTGGAGGAGGGGACTTATAATTCTTGTTTGTGTAAATTTCTTCTAAACTAAATTCTTTCTTCTTAAGCCTGAAAAAGTAATGAACAAATCAATCAAGAAAGAAGAATTTGGCAACCACTTCTCTTCACAACAAGCAGATTTACAAGAAACAAGTATGGTTTACGTTCTATGCTTAAACGCTAGCTAATTATGCTTTATCTTAAAATGTAGATTTAGATTCTAACTGGGGAGAGGGAGGAATGAAAAATGAAGTCATTAAGTACCTAATTTCATGCAGTGTTTTTATAAGCTCTGAGTCAAGATTTGCCATTTCTGCAGAAGTCAATGTTCCTTCCAGCATTCTATGATGGTTTGAAATAATGATGCTCAGAAGAAAAAAGGGAAATCCCTTCACAGGTCACTTTTTTGTGGAACCCAAGAAAAGACTTAAGAGTTTGGCAGATTAACATTTCATCCCTTAAGAACTACTTTAAAAGTCAGTTATTGATACTTAATTAGCAAGCTGATCTCTGAAGAAATGCATTCCCTTGTCAAAGCTGGCACTTCTAGTTTAAGACATACTAGATGACTGATTGGAAAAGCTTTATCAATATCTGGCACTGTGATTACTCACATTTACACTGAACTAGTGTTTCCCTAAGATGATAAACCACAAACAAAGAAGGGACTGTGAAGAACTCCAACATAACTTGCATCAACAACGTTTCTTAATGTATCACTTCATCTCACTGCATTGTGGAATGACGTATTTTAAATGTACGTTTATCAATATGAAGAGATTGTTTAGAAAATCATTCCATTGCAGCTTCGTTTTCCCCATTTTGCCTATACCCCAGTCAGCAGTTCATATCCAATAGTCCTTTATTTATCCTTTCTCACTTGAAAAAAGTTACGTTCAAAGACCAGTTTCTTTCTTCAGTCTTTTATAGAGTGGAGACAGCTCTGTCAATCTTTACTTATGAAGGAAGCAAACATCAGACATCACTCAACTGGGAGGGTACAAAATAGTGGTGGTAAGAGAGGCGTTTATTGAAATGATTTTGCAGGAAACGTGACCAACAGAAGGTAATATGAGCCCATTTAAAAGATCCCCCTCACCTTTTTGGTTTGGGTAGCCCCATTGGAGTCAGGTTAGGGTCTGGCTTAGGAACAGTTTTCCTGATTCGGATCTGTGAGACTTTCTTTGGCCTCTTTTCTGACTCAATCTTAAGAAAGAAAAAAGAAAAAGTTAAAAGGAAGGAAATAATGACCATGCTAGTCGAAAGAATTCCCTTTTATCTTGAGTATACATTATTTATAGAAAAAACATTCCTTTTCGTTTTGCCACCTTCCTTCTGCTTGAACACAAGAAAGCAGCAGCATGGACTAGGACTAATAACATGTTTTCTCTCCTCATTTTTAACAGTTACTAGGTAATATTCATCATCATCAGCTTCAAGTTTTGGGGAACCAAGAGCCTGAGATACCTAAAATCTAAAATAAACTCACTTTTTTCGGTTCTGTGTCATCTTGGGATCTAAGACAGGCTGGAACAGAAGCATCAGCTTCATCAAGAGCACAGATGTGGAGCTCTGGTGCTGGAAGCCTGGGGGGAGATGGCAAGGATTCTGGAAGTGCACAAGACTTTGGTAACGGAAGAGGGAATGAAGTTTCCAGACTGTAACAGAGCAAAAAGGGAACATACGTAGATTAGTACCCAATTTATGCTGCCACAGCATTTCATGCTCTCAGGTGATGTTCCTAAATTGCAATATGGGCACAAAAAGCAATGCAGTTCACAGAAATCACCCAAGTGGGCAAACTCTTTCTCTGGTACGTAAATACCACCAAAACCTGCCGCAGCTCGCACTGATACTGAAACAAACAAAACTGCCAGGGTATTTGAACATGAGATCTTAAAGCCACTCTTTCCCTTTTTGTATAGTTAAACAGGTTGCAGTTCTGATAGTGATTAATCCTCCTTTTTTTGCCAACAAATTTCTTTGACACGACTATTAATTTATTAATTTTTGTTTACAGATAAATTTAAAAGATGGCTTTTATATCTGCCATCCCAACACTGAAAAGAACAGAAGGAAGTTTCAGCACCTAACGTCCAGTTGCTCAGACAGAAAGTACATATATCCAAGTAAGGAAACTAACTTCTATAGTTTCACGTATTCATTTCATAAGAAGTGACACAACAGGGTTGAAGGTAACAGAGTTGTTCTGTTTATGTTCTATATGGTGTTTGCATTAACACCCCTCCAGACCTCTCCACTACATGATCCAGTCAGTTTAGTTTCCTAACATTTTAATCAGAAAGCTATTCTTCATGTGAACTGCCAAAAGCTGAAAGCCAAAATGTCATAAGCAACGTCTTTCTGAGAAAGCTTGTGCTCCCACTACTCAGAATAAATGTCAAAGTCCAAGTGACTCACCGTATCTCACGACCTGCAGCCTGTAGTGCTTCCATACTCTGTACAGGTAAGTGCGGTAACACGGCATAGCTGGGTCAAAACAACAAGGAAAAAGGAAAAAAAAAAAAAAAAAGACAGACAGAAATTAGGTCTACATGATAAAAAACATGAGGGAAAAATTATTAGTATGAACTGAACTGTAAGACAAAAAATGCTAATATCAGGAATGAGAATGAAGACTAAAACAATACAAGAACAAGCCACATCTGCCATTTAGTCCACTAAATTTCACTGACAGCTTGTTAGGGAAATAGTCTTACTTTCACTTAAAAATGGTAGTGATGAGAAAAGGAAATAAAAGCAGAGAAACAAAGGGAGAGTGTATTAGTCTGAAAGTTGTAATTATTTCTATGAAACCCTACATTCCTCATTCAAAAGCCCTAGTTTTTAAAATTAAAGTAACCAAAAACCTTGAAGGATTTGGCTACTAAATAAAAAAAAGTGCACAGTGGCAACAATAACAAGTGAAATGAAGGATCTGCATAAGATTAATTCCCTGTTGTCTCTAACTCCCACAATCTTATTTGAATATTCTTAATGGATTGGAATAACCAAAGGCCTTTCCATAAGGGTTGGTAATTACCATAATTCTATGGCATAAAAATCAACACAGCAATTCAAAGTCTTTTAATATTAAGCTTTATTTTTGTGCCCACACTATTAATAGCAGGAAAAAAAAATAATCAGTTGGGACAGCTTTTATTACATTAAATGGCAATTTTTCTATTTGCTGTCCTCCCAAGCGAACAGCTAAATGCACTTCACTGTTCTAAAGCAAAGAATTTACAGCCAGACTGGAATATTACAAAATAAATGAAAACCAACCGTTCTGGCAGCACAGATAAGACCAAATATAAGAAGGTCAGAAAGACCTGTTTCTTGTGTTCATCGTTTAATATCACAACTATAACATTTTGTTTCTCTCAATATTCCACTCACTATCCCAACTCTACTGCAACAGGCATCAATAGTGTGTCAGAGTCATCTGTGCCAGAGGCAGACTGTGCTGCTTTATGCAATAATAATAAATTACAGGGAGAGGAAAAAATCCCCACCACTTTAGAAATTTTGAATCCCAATAAGCATTAATTAGAAAAAAGATTTCACTTAAAGAATGCTTTATTACTACCAGTGGAAGTGACAGAAGATTTTTAGACAGGAGAACTACTCTAGTTCCTTGTTTTCCTGGTTACTAAAAACATGAAAAATGAATGAAATTATTTAAAGAGGAAAGATCTCTTCCAGAAGAAAAAGGCCCTGCAGAGAACTTGGAGCCACTTTTTAATTTTTCTGATTCTTAACTGTCTTAATCAAAACAGGCAAAGACTCTTGTCACACTGGGAGGTGAAAATGCTTTTATACTGCACCAAACATACTTCTTCTATTCTTGTATTTATATACCAAACATTTATTTCATAGGGGATTTTATTTTTGTGTACACAGAAATTCACAAAAGATCTACTAAATTATCCTTTTGTCCCTATTCCTGTTAATACCTTTAAAAAAAGAAGAATGATTAGTTGATGACAACAGGCTATCAATCTTCCGCAAAATAAAACCTAACATGGTGTTATATATCTAAAATGTTAGGTTTTGTTCTTTACATTGTTTTATAGCCAAACCTTTAATACCAATTTTTTACTTAACTGTTTTAGGAATAGAATTTATTTGCTGCACTTTAAACTTCTGCAAACATTCTCTTTAACTCACTGCATGCTACAATAACTTCACTTTAAAAGAAAATCTGAGTGAGGCAGAAGAATTAAGGCTACCCCGCACACATATTTGTGAGATATTGTTTTATAGCCAAACCTTTAATACCAATTTTTACTTAACTGTTTTAGGAATAGAATTTATTTGCTGCACTTTAAACTTCTGCAAACATTCTCTTTAACTCACTGCATGCTACAATAACTTCACTTTAAAAGAAAATCTGAGTGGGGCAGAAGACTTAAGGCTACCCCACACACATATTTGTGAGATATTTTAGAGAACAAACAAACTGAGTTTTACACTATTTTAACTTGGGGTTATTTTTCACTTGAAGTGATAAGGTTTGATTTGGCTTCTCTCCCCTTGGGATAAAGATCATTCATAGCAAAACGTTTGGTTTTCAAATTACCCTTTACATCAAGGAATTAAATCCTCTCATACTGTAGCTAACGGGATACGCTGTAACAAGCTGCCCAGGACTCTACAGACTTATGGATGGGAGAAAAGAGAGTAAAGTCAGCTCTGATCTCCCAGTCCCAGGATAACATGCCTCAACAATACAAATTAATAAATTCACCTCATACACAGAACTAAGCTTTAAAAAGGTGCTTGTTTTGTTTTTAAAGAATGTAATTTACTGGCATGATTATTTCCAGAGTACTAATTTGTACACTAGAAAATTCAGCCTGATATACTGAACGAAAAGGACTGCAGGTCCAATAGAACGTGCTGCAAAATCGTCTTTATGGCGTTATTCAACTTTGTTCTTTTAGTGCAGACAACTCCCAGAATGGAGTAGTACTTATAAGCTCACTCACAACTTTTGTAGACATTAGGATTTATAGTAATAAGTGATACGATTAAACTTAATATGCTTAAACACATCTAAAAGATGTGTTACCCAATTATACAAAGCAAAATGCAGCATTAGTTATGTGGCAAGGTTTTTGGTTATACATATGTCAAGCTATGACTTAAGATAAGCCAAATTCAACAGTTCTCTAAAGACTGCCACATTAAACTAAAGAATTAGCCAAATCTTCTTTTCTACAGTGCTCCTGAGCCTATATGCTGTCCAGGAATCTCACGACTATAAAATCAGGGACTGAACTGCCCCATGTCACTGAGGCATACAGGACAAAATCTTTGCTCAAGAGCATGCAAAAATTCTTCAACACAGCTAGGAATCTCTTCTCTTATTCTGTTTCTTAGGGAAAAGATCTCAAAGCCCTGTAGCAAAGTTAAATTAAATATGCAGAGTAAATTTCAGTCCTCTTCCCACTCATAATGAGAATGACACACACAAAAAATCATTACCAACCTGAACTGGAGCTAAATCCTTGCTTGTGCCAACAATACATGGGGCACATACTATCAAAAGGCACAGGATACATAAAGAGGTTTCAATTAGCACAGAACAGTCATGGAATACAGTTAAAAATGTAAGCGAATGCCACCCTCCACCCCTTCGGATTCTATCTCATCTGATATTGAGCATTTTGCAGTGGTTCCAAGTGGCACTTGTGGCTCAGACCTCTGAAAAAAACTTTCCTACCTCAGAAATCCAGTTGCTCTGCAGTCACTCTGAATAGACCTAATGAAGTAGCTCACCTTTCTGCATTATATATTCTGATGCATGGTGTGTATATTTTGCAAGGGAGAAGAAAATAGAGTTAGCCATTCTGCCAAAACAGGATAGTATTAAAGAAGTGAAGGCAAGTATATATAAATTCAGCTAACAGACTGTTCCGTAGGAAAGAATCTTCCACGTTGAGCCATTTTTGGAGCAGAATGTGTAGATTTGGAGCAGGGGAAACTGACCCTCCAACGCAAGCTGCAATTACCCTCTCCCTCCCAAAAAGGAGCAAGTACATACCCTATACATATTTAATCTCAGAAATAAGTTGATGGGTTTTACCTGTTCTCGATGCCCACACTTGGCTGCCACTTGCAGTGACTGGAATGGAGAGGAGTGATTTCGGAGGGACGGGCAGAAGGACCGTGCTGACTCCATATGGATAGGACCCTGCCCAATGAGTATGGCAATGAAGAGACGAGGTCATCGGATACAGAAGTTGGGTACCTTGCCCCTTTCAAACCCTGTGCGAATTGCGATATAAATAGTCTCTGGATGGTAGGAATATGACTGGTTAAGTTTCTTCTTCTCGTCCAAATCCTGTAACATCCAGGGGAGGAAAGTGCTAACACTGTGTGAAGGCCAAGCATAGAGCAACGTCCTCTTCTTTCCGCTACGGCATTTCTTCTACGGTCCCGGCGAAGGGCAACAGTCCTTGGGCTTGTTACAGAGAGAGAGGAACGCAGCTCGTTAGCTAGACTGGAACCTTCCTTGTAAACTGTTGTATCTGACCAGCTCTGAGACAGGAGAAAAGAGAAAGTCCACTCTGAAGGAGGCGCTGACATTTCTCCCCAAACGGGTCCGTGCTGTACAGAGTGCTGCGATGTAATCCCTGTGCGGTCTGTCACGGGACTGGAGTCCAATTTGATGTGAAAAGAAATTGGGAAAACCGGGGTTTCCAAGAAAGAGGTCGGAGGCTTGTGGCTCAAGTCTGAAAAGAGTATTTTGGTAGATTCTACAGGATAAAGTGCCAAAGGCTGAAAGCTGAACATCTTGGTGCACCAACTGTCAGCCCAGCGTGAGTGTACGCTCCTGTTAATGCAGGAAAAGGCTTCCAATAGATTTTTAGATCTACGTTGGCTGTACCTCTCGGCCACTGGAAGAATTTCAGAAGAATACGGCTGAGGTTTTAAGTTCTGGATGCTCTGGGCAGGCGCCAGGAGTTTGCTGGCCATTGCAGACAGCTTGCCCAACAATGCTGGCTCTTTGGTACATTTTCTAAATTTCAAGCTGTTCAACAAACTGCACCTCTTGGCCCTCTGCCTTGGCATACGCACACATCGCATGGCTGTTTCCGTTTCCATTGTCGGTGGGCTACATGGAGAGCACAAAGATTTGAGAAGTGTGTTTTCCTGCTTAGGGAATATTTCTGGGGGAATCTCAGAAATAGGTGAACTTCTAATTTTTTTGCTTTTTCTTATGCTTTTTAGCTGATACGATGTGGGAACTTTTTTGCATGTCCTTCCAGGCTGTCTTTTTAATGGAAGAGGTCCTCTTAGTTTATTTGTAGTTTCAAAGGCACCAGGGATTCCATCGTACCCTAAATTAAGGTTCAGGTTTTCCATTTCTGAATCCTGAGTCTTCAAAAACTGTGAACTAATAATATCTGTGGTAATCTTTGGCCTTTTGACTTCTTCTAAAGTGCTACATAGTTGATTTTCACTGTTTCTGACAGCAAAAATCTCCTCGGAGGGACCGTCAAATTTCATATTTCTTGTCACCGACTCATGTGAAGAGCTGCGTAAGAGTTCAGATCCGTGCAACATACTTGGTTGCAGTGTGATTTTTGCTTTCTCTTGATATTGTGACTTCTGGTTTTTTTGTTGTGCCTTGTCCGACAGACGTATTCCCATCTTCTCATGCTTCTTTTGTTTAAGCACCTGACATTTCTGTATTTGATCAAGTCTCTCTGAACCCGAAGCTTCATTTTCCTTGCAGCCTGAACGAGTTGTTACAGTGTCCTGGCCTTCGGCAACCTCCTTTACGTTATCTTTGCTCTGTGCATGTAATTTGTAAGGCACACAAGCTTCACTGCAAACCACACAGTTTGGGGATGATTCTTTGCAACTGTTTGAGAACATACTTGTACATGCATAAATCGTGGGTGTTGTATTATACTGCAATTTTGGTGAAGCCTCTGCATCAGACGCGTCTTCAGCTTGACAATCACGCACAGCATCTGAAAGCAGACTGGTACCTGCTAAGTTTCCGAGCTCTGTAGCATTTCCCCTTTCTTTTAAAAGATTATTTAGGTCAGCTCTTGGGATTTCTTCCAAAACCTCAGTATCAAGAGGGACTATTTTGCTACCAGACTCTTTTGAATCTTCTAACAAGGCCTGTAGACAATCATCTTCTCCATCAAGAAAAGAATTTATGGGCATCTTTCTAGAAGCTACTTCTCCTTTTGAATCTTCTAACAAGGCCTGTAGACAATCATCTTCTCCATCAAGAAAAGAATTTATGGGCAACTTCTTTCTAGAAGCTACTTCTCTTCCCATCTTCTCTTCTACAGATGTGTCCTTAAACTTCTCTCCACAGTGAGCACTTTTTGGTGAGGTGACATTCATGTCTTTTACAGTTAGCATGCTGTGCCCCTCCTCTCTCAGACTTTCTTTGCTGGGTGCACAAACTCTTGAGCTTTTTGCACCTGTCAGAAAGCTAGTTTTTGTTTCATTCTCTGAAGATGGAATCTCAATATTGCTGCCTTTTCTTTTAACAGACGTTGGTACAGAAAGTTTTGTCACTGAAGAATCTTTGCTAAAAACTTTGGCTGAAGACGAATCACAATTATTCCTTTGTGTATTCTCAGATGACATCCACAGCTCTTCTTTCTCAGGCAGAGTGATTCCCAGGCTCAGAGCTGACGGTCTTTCTGAATCTGCCTGAGTCTCATTAAAAGATTCTTGGATGTCAAACTTTCCAAAACAGGATGGACCTATATGCTTTTGAGCTTCAGTTTCTTTACCAGGCTCAAATGTTAACTGTGGGCAAGAGTTATTTAAGATAGAACTTCCTCTCAGACTTTTTTTGGTTTCTGTCTCTGAAAGCACATTCATATTTTCTGGCTTGTAGGACAGACTCCCATGGACTGATGAGAAAGGCAAAAATTGGGTACTAACTGTATTTTCCTGGTCCTCCACCAACCATTTGATCTTTGGCAAAGATGGCTGCATTCTGTTTCCTGCAAACAATAGCTCTGCACTCCCTTTTGCACATTTGATAGAGCAGGTGTGCTGTGAGGAATGCGATTTGCTATCAGAAAAGCTTTCTTCAAGAGTTCCTTTATCTTCTCTTTCACATCCATTCTTGTGTTCTTTTAGTTCGACTGTTTTCTTCTCAATCAGATCACTGGTAAAGCCCATATACCCTGAACAGTCTTCATTTCTCACACCATTTAAAGAGTCCAAGTCCACTACATTCTCTTTTAGAGTTCCTTGAAAAGTGTCTTTTGCATATTTATGAACTAACAGAGGCAGGTCACCACCTGTTTTTATCAGTATCTCTTCACTTTGACGAGAGCCAATTGATATTTTAGTTTCTTCCCCAGAAGTAGCCATAGTTTGTAATACAGTGTCTGCTTGATTGTTTAAACTTTCTAAATGATGTTTGTTGCCTGTAACTGGGCCCTCAAACTCACTCTGAGATGCAAGACACTGATTTTCCATTGGATGAAGGGTCTTTTCTGTTTGGGCAGCACGTTGTGTTTGAATATTTGTCTTGCTGAATAAGGGACACGTACCAGTGGCTGAAACACTACACTCAGAGGGATTAGCTGCAAGTGATGACACTTGTTTCTTCTTATATGTGTCTAGTTCTCTCCTTGGGCATAATGAGGAGTTGCAAAATCCAAAGTTATGAACACAGGTTTCTTTCTTCAAATATCTGACTAAGAGCCGTTCATTACTCTTATTTCTGTGATTGCCTTCAGGAGCCTTTGAGGAATCCACAGTTCTTATTTTATCAAATCCATCTGCCTGGAGAGCACACATGCCCGTTTGATCTTTTGCCTCATCTCTGTCACAAACAATTTCACTGCCATCTGTAACTTTACAAAGATCAAATTGTTTCACAACCTCCATGTTCTTATTTGAAATCTCATCTCTTACCAAGGTAGCAGTAGCTTTCTCTGCAGTATGAGCTGAACAAAACATGCTTTTTGCTGTGACAATGTCATTTACCCCATGCAGATCTACACCTCTGTTGCCCCCCTCGCCTTCACAAGGAAGAGATCCACATGCCAAAGGGGAGCATACTTCTGGAAATATGATCACCTTTTTACTGTTATATCCAACTGAAGTTTCTCCTTCCAAATTATCATTTTCCTCAATCTTCTCATCAACCTCAACGTTAAAAGTATGACTGTTCAGGAGAACATCATCTACACGTGTACTCCCTGATAAAACACAGGAAGCACTGGCAGCTGTACACTCCTCTTTGATACTCTGATTATTACAATTCCATGTGTCACCATGTTCATTTACTGAAGCAGTGACCACATTCTCTGTATTTCCCACTGAAGACTTCATGTTCTTTTGGGAAATTTTGCTTGTCATCTTAGGGTCATCAGAAGTCCTGGAACATAGTGAAGACTTGAAATTGTCTTTATGAAGCACAATTTCAGTGACTTGTTCCTGTGTTGTTCCAGAAGCACCAATTGATTCTTTTCCAGATAGATTATTCCGAGCCTTGTCCCTGCTTGAAACTTCATTAACAGTACAAGGACACTCATTATGATGAGGTTCTCTTGATTTTTGTGCAACAGGAGGTAGACATACATTTAGTGTATAAATCAAACTAGTTTCTTTGCCACCAGACAAACTGTCATTACTGTTATGTTCTGTAGCTTCAACTAAACTGCCAGCCAACTCTTCTGATGTTGTTTTACTCTCAGATTCCTTTTCGAGCAGTTGTGCTTCAGGTGAACCTTTTTCTAGCTTGGTGCTAAGATCCATACAGCTGTAGCTACTGGGAGGAGAAATTTTGCTGGAGGTATTACAAAAGCATGTGTCTGTCTGTCCCATTTCATGGGAAGCGGGGTTGCTCGTTTCCATAAACAGGCTATTTTCTTTTATGTTGTCCTTGCATATATCACCGACAGGGAATTGCCACTGGTCCTTTTCCAACTTATCACCTTCTGACAGGACCATTTTTAATTTTTCTTTTGAGAGCTCCTCAGGAGATGAAGCAACAGAACTAAAAACTGAAGAATGACAATGCTCAGAATTAGCACCCTCTTGAGCTTCAGGCCAGCTCCCAACTTCAACGTTATCTCCCACGGCAATTTTTCTCCGGACTTCAGCAGCCTCTTCAAATCCAGAGCTGTGTGATTTACCCATCCTAGCGCTTACTTCCCTGGGATCAACTTTAGCACTAGATAATTCTTCTCTCCTTACCACTGAGACCTGCTCTACTGCTACGGACGAGGAGGTTGGATTTTCTACAAACCCAGTTCCATGACCATAGTGAGTCTGACTTTCGGTGTTTTGGGGAAGATACTTTTTGGGGGTTTCATTGATAAATCCATGGACTGCAGTACTATTGTTTTCTAGTGGCATATTTCTAAAGTCCAGGTAACGGATGCTTTTCAGAACCGAACATAAAGCTTCAGAACTTTTTGTGGAGAGTGTTCCACAGCTTTCTACTGATGACAACCTATGAGGTTCATTATCCTGTTTAGGTACAGGACCAGTACAGAAGTCATAAGTATTGTTTTCTTCATCCTGCTGACAAGACTGCCAATCAGCAAGTGATGTTCTGAATTCATTAACAGGATTTCGTCTGGGTAACTTTTCTTCTCTAGTCTCCAAAATAGAGACAATATTACCCCCTGTTCTCAATGGCATGGCAGTACCAGCTTTCAACCCATTATATTCATTTGTTTCTTGTGGATGCTCTGTGGCTGATTCAACGTCCATGACTTTTAAAGGCTCTAAAAAATCTAATGTGCTGGTTTCTGAAACGCCAGCTCTGGCCATGACTGTGTCTACGTCTGGGCATTCATTGCTCTCAGGTGGAAGACCTTTACTCACTCCGTCACTCCTGTATCCTGCTTTACTAAACATCTTAGTCCCATCAGCCTTCATACCTTGTACTTCTTCAGTGAGCTTTGGCAGAGTTTCAGCTGTCACCTGAACACGGTTTTCTTCCGCATAAGAAAAAATAAAGCAAGTCAGAACCATATACTAAATTCAGAAGGCATTCAGATTACCAAGTTTCTTTTAGTATTGCACACAATATTGTGTACAGTGTTGGTTAACAAAACCATTTTTAAGATTGGGAACTGATGCTAGCAATTCTACTACAAGCCTTTAGAAGAAAAAGACAAACTACCCACCACAAACCTAATGAAACAAATGCAATCCTCTTCAACAGAGACATTCCCCAGCAGCAGCAGGCACCCAAAGACCTGTATTTTTCAGATTCCCCTAATACTGAGCTAGGTGGGATGCAGGTACCATAACTCAATATGAAGTCATGGCCAACATGATAATGCTTATTTGCAACATCAAAGCTTAACACAGCCAGGTACTTTATCTGGTCCATCCTAGAAATAAGGCTGTGCATCGAGCAGCCATTTCCATCTCTTCTGCCTTGAAGGCATTTTTGTCAGTCCATCACCCGTAGGAAGATAATGCATATCTCATTCTCTCCAAGCAATTATGATTACTTTTTTGTAAGTTTGTAAAATTACAGTTACTGTTAGAATATCTTCATATTCAAAACTTTACAAGGAACACATTTGTGCAGACTTCTGCAGATCTTTTTTGTGTTTTCTTCTAAGGACCAAGGCTAAACGGCATTCCTCAACTACATACAAGTTTTGGTTATGAGAGCATGGAGGGAAAAAGAAAATAATTACTAGGCAAAGTGACCAAAGTATTTGGAGCTAGAAGCTTACAGATTATAAGAAAATTAAGAGTTAATTTTGTTGTCCTCTGCCTTTGGATTCTGCACTTTTATTTTTATTTTTTAAAACATTAGCAAGTGAATGAGTCATACTTTTCCACATCTTTGCTATTACTGCTCTCATATAATCCAGCTTTGAAACATAAGGAAATGCAAAATATCTGCTATTAATGACACCTTCTGCTTTGGGGTAAATAAGTATTTGAATTAAATAAGTACAACACGTCTTATACATAAAAGGTCTTCAGGAAAGTACCCACACTGTCAGGAGAAAGCAGAGGACTAAGTTTTCGTATTGCTCTAGCTCTGCAGGGTAATAGTTTCTACTGTAAAGCAAAATAAATGAGCTGTCCTACACTTGTTCATCGATTTTACATCGACAGAAAGTAACCTGGGAGAGAAGCAGAGGATGTACAACTGAAATATGCACCTGTGCTCTTCAGAGATCCCACTGTTTCAGTGCAACAGGTTCTCCAGGGCTTCACCTCAGGCGGGTCCAAGTGAGGGTCCTCCTGAAACAAGACCAAAGCATCAATGGAGATTGATGGATTTTCTGACGCGTTTAGCACGTTTCAGGGACTGCACCTGCTCAGCCAGCTTAGTTCTGAGTAAGAAAACCACCAAGAAACCTCAGAAATAACAATGCATTCAGCAAACATTTGTTTTTAGCAGCAATGAAGTCTCGCCACACAAGCAGCTGAAACTTAAGTGGTTTAAAATCCAAACAGTCACAAATTTGAATGAGAAGAGTAATCCAGTCTCCAAGCCTATCTCACATCCCCACACCACTACTGTACACCTCTGGTAAGATACACACTGCTTCTCATCTTTATTAGAACCTGCCTTCTACCCCTCCTTCCCTTGGCTCAAAAACAAACCCTGGAATCAATGGCCTAGGTCTACTTGCAAAAAAACCTCAAACCAAACCAAAACCCCACAACCAAACTACCCACATTTTGAAATATGTGAAAATTCCTCTTGGACAATGAATGGCTATGGAAAATTTAGTGAATTTTATTTTCACAAACATTCAAATAAATCAAACAGATATCAAAATCCAGAGGGAAAACATCAAAGTATTTTAGTATTATGCAACATCCAGTAATTAATGTAAAATAGGCACCTATGCACCTTATCCAGATATTTCCTGGCTGGTGTGCATTCTGTCACAATACTGGTTTTCTCCCCTATGTTCTCTGTGTGTGTGAAAAGTATTTACAAACTAAAGAAAACTGACCAAGAAAGTCATTAAAAATCTCATTTTTTAAATAGGTAGTTTTGAGACCCTTTAGCTTTTAATAGAGTATTTTTTGGTACATTTTTCAGCAATCCTTTGCCTAGAAATAACATTTTTATCATGTTTGCTAGAGGGGAGAAAAAAAGCAAAGCCATGACCATGCGAGTCTCCTGTTTTGAAAGGGGAAACTAACAGTGATGTCCTCACTGATTACAAAAATAATCATAAAAAAAAATAATAATCTTTTGGTTTTAGATTAAAAACTGAAATACTAAATTGGGAGCTCTCTGTAGCATTTTAATACTATTACCAGACCGAAATAGCTATTATTTAGTGGTGAGTACCTTGACTGGGGATGATGGTACCAGCAGAACATGCTGCCCCCCCAAAATACAGATAGTGGTCGAGGAGATTTTTAAGTTCTTTCTCTTCTTTTTCAGTCACCTGCCAGTTTTGTTCTTTGCTGTGTATCACACCTGCCTCACACCATTCCAACAGTATTCAAGAAAGTGAAAAGCTTGATATTTTAAGATACTATTGGTCTACTGCAGCACAGTCTAATTTGTCACTGGAGCCACGATAATCCCAATAACGAGACACGTCAGAAGACAGGAATAAGAAACAGAAAAACACATGGACAAAGCCCTCTGCCTGGTCACTATAACCCTAAACCCAAAATACCACCCAGGCATGAATTTTGGGATTTCCTTACTTGTTTTGACCAACTTTCCCCAGGAGCTAAAGCACAGCATTCAGCACGATGCTCCTCAGCATCTTCTGCCGCCTCCTCTTCTTTCCGGTACCCATCACCACAACAGTCTAGTTTCCTAAAGTGGCTTTTCTTGTTTTGTTCATCCTCTTCAAGGCCTCCAGCCTCTACTGATTCTTCAGGAGGGGGTTCTGTGGGCCCCTGAGAAGTCACCGTGAGCACATCACCCAAATCCTCTCTCTCCTGGCAGAAGTTCTCCACTCCCGTGGTGCCCCGCAGCCGGTCGCTGTGTGTGAGCGCAGGCCTCGCTCCCTCGGACGCCGCATCCAATCCCCCCCTGGGCTCTGCTACAGCCATGTGTCCTGTGGAGCTGCTCCCCGGCAGGTACAGCCCCTCCAGGGCGGTGGGCACGGAGGAATGGAGGAGAGGTTCCACCCCAGATGACAGCATCGGGGCAGCTGAGCATCCGTCCTCCTGGGCTTTTCGCAGTTTACCTTAAAAATAAAAGCAACATTAAATCGACGTACGTAGGAGCGACCTCTAGATTAAAAGAGAAGCTTCGTTCTTCAAGATTCAAGCATCTATGTTTATGAAAAGTACGGAATCATGAATTGTTGGAGTTGGAAAAAGGTTCCACCCCAGATGACAGCATCGGGGCAGCTGAGCATCCGTCCTCCTGGGCTTTTCGCAGTTTACCTTAAAAATAAAAGCAACATTAAATCGACGTACGTAGGAGCGACCTCTAGATTAAAAGAGAAGCTTCGTTCTTCAAGATTCAAGCATCTATGTTTAGGAAAAGTACGGAATCATGAATTGTTGGAGTTGGAAGAGACCTTCTAGAGATCATCTAGTCCAACTCCCCTGCCAAAGTTGCCCAGAGCACATCACTCAGGAGCATCCAGGTGGGGCTTGAAGATCTCCAGAGAAGGGGACTCCACACCCTCCCTGGGCAGCCTGTTCCTGGGCTCTGACACCCTCACTGGAAAGTTCTTCCTTATATTTGAATGGAACTTCCCATGTTCCAGCTTGTGCCTGTTGCCCCTCGTCCTGTCACTGGGAAACACTGACAAGAGTCCGGCTCCATCCCCCCTCAAACTCATCAGCATTAATAAGGTCTCCCCTCAGCCTTCTCTTCTCCAGACTGAAGAGTCCCAGCTCTCTCAGCCTTTCCTCATCAGGGAGATGCTCCGATCCCTTAATCATCTTTGCTGCCCTAAAAAACATAGATATTAAACTGATAAGAACAGTTACTACACTTGATCTTCAAAAGGCCGAGAAGCAATATTTCCAAACAGCTTTTTAAGACAGGAGGGGGGAGCATTCCAGTCTCTGCGCCAAGGCTCCGTTAAGGAGAGCGGGGAGTCAGGAGCGAGGCCGTTCCCCAGCCCCACCGTCGCCTCTCCCACACCTCCAGAGCCTGCCACGCAAACCAGACACCCTGCTCCTTCGCTAGAACTGATGCCTCGCTGCTCTTCCTGAGATTTTCTTACATTTCTGATCTTTGGTGGAAAAAGAAAAAAAAAATATAAAAATAATCGACCAACTTTCCTCCCCTCGTTTTCCGCCTGGAAGGAAGGCTTTCCAGGACATCCTCCATCACGCTCCCTGCCTCACAGCTTCTCCCACACAGGCCCTGGACCCAGCGCCGCCTTCCCCGCTCATCCCGGCCCCCGGGACCCTCCTCAGCCCGGTGCCCCGGCAGCCGGTTTTGGAGCAGGAGAGGAGCTCCCACCGACCCGGCACCGGCGGAGCCAAACCCCTGCCGCGCCCTTCTCCTTCGTCCCAGGCACCGACCCCCGGCCGGAGGCGAGACCCGCTACGCCCGAGGAGGCCGCCGCTCTCGGTAATTATGCAACCGCGCCGGTGCCTCCCCCGGTGCCGGCTCGGCCGCGCCGCCCCCGGGTCGGGCAGTCCCGTCCTCACGCCTGGCAGCGACTCGCCCCGGGGCGCCGCTGCTCACTCCCCACCGGCGGCGGGAGAGGCGCGCCCACACCGGAGACACCCCTTCT